>NW_028294785.1:0-104831 GCF_964341445.2 Mesoplodon mirus | reverse complement strand
TGGAGCATTCTGATGACATGTGTCATGGAGCTTTGTGATGAGAAGTTCATGGAGCAATGTGATGAGAGCGTTCATGGAGCATTGTGATGACAATGACATTGAGCATTTTGATGAAAAGTTCATGGAGCATTGTGGGGACAAATTTCACAGAGCCTTGTGATGATGAGGGCATTGACTTTTGTGGTGACACTGGTCATGGAGTCTTGTGATGACGGGACACACGGAGAATTGTGATGACTGGGGTCATGTAGCATTGTGATGACAGGAGCATGGAGCATTGGTCTGACAAGTTTCATGGATAATTGTGTTGACAGAGGGCATGGCGCATTGTGATGACCAGGGCATGGAGCATTGTCATGACAAGGTCATGCATTATTGTGAAGACAGGTGTCAGGGAGAATTGTGGTGGCATATTTCATGTTCCATTTTGATGACAATGGCATGGAGCATTGTGATGCCGAGTGTTATGGAGGATTGTGATGACAAAGGTAATGGAGCATTGTGATGACAAGGGCTTGGAGCATTGTGATGACAAGGGCCATGGAGCATTGTGATGACAAGGGCATGGAACATTGTGATGACAACGGCCTTTGAGAATTTTGATGAAAAGGTCGTGAAGCATTGTGATGACAAAGGCATGGAGCTTGCTATGACAGGGGTCATGGGACATTGCGATGACAAGTGCATGGAGAATTGTGATGACAAGAGCATGTATCATGGGGATGAGAAATGTCATGGAGCATTGTGATGACAAGGACCTGGAGAATTGTGATGACAAGGGACATGGAGCATTGTGATGACCAGGGCATGGAGCATTATTATGGCAAGACCGTGGAGCACTGTGATGAGAAGACCATGGATAATTCTGGTGACGAGCATCATGGAGCACTGTAATGACAAGGGGCATGGAGCATTGTGATGATAGGTCTCATGGAGCATTGTGATGACAGGGGTCATGGATCATTGTGATGACAAGGGTCATGGAGTATTCTGATGACAAGCTTGTGCAGTATTGTGATGACAAAGCATTTAACACTGTGATGGGAAGTGTCATGGAACATAGTGATACCAAGAACGTGGAGAATTGTGATGAAAGGGAACATAGAGCATTGTGATGACCAGGGCATGGAGCATTGTGATGGCAAGACCGTGGAGCACTGTGATGAGAAGTCCATGGATAATTGTGATGACGAGCGTCATGGAGCGCTATAATGACAAGCGGCATGGAGCATTGTGTTTACAGGGGTCTTGGAGCATTGTGATGACAAGGGCATGGAGCATTGTGAAGAGAAGGCCATGAAGCATTCTGATGAATGCGTCATGGAGCACTGTGATGACAAGGGCATGGAGCATTGTGATTACAGGTGTCTTTGAGCATTGTGATGAAAAGGGCATGGATCATTGTGATGAAAAAGGCATGGAGCCCTGTCATGACAGTGTTCAAGGAGCATACTGACGACAAGTGTCAGGGAGCATTGTGATGACAAATGTTATGGAGCACAGTGATGAGAAGACCATGGATATTTGTGATTATTAGCATCATGGGGTGTTGTGATTAGAAGTGTTATGGAACATTGTGATCCCAACTGTTTGGAGCATTGTGATGACAGAGGTCATGGAGCATTTTGACTTCATTGTGAGGAAAATAGCCTGAAGCATTATGATAATGGGCATGGTGCATTGTGATGATAGGATTCATGGAGCTTTGAGATGAAAAGGGGCATGGAGCACTGTGATAAAAATTGTCTTGGAGCATTGTGATGAGAAGTCCATGGAACATTCTAATGACATGTGTCATGGAGCTTTGTAATGACAAGGGCATGGAGCATTGTGATTACAGGGGTCTTGGAACATTGTGATGACATGTGTCATGGAGCCTTGTGAATGACAAGGCCGTGGAACTTTGTGATGTCAGGGGTGATGGAACATTGTTATGACAGGTGTAATGGAGCATTGTGATGAGAAGGACAGGAAGCATTGGTGTGAAATGTTTCATGGATTATTGTGATGAGAGTGGACATGGAGCATTGTGATGACAAGAGCACGGAACACTGTGATACAATGGTCATAGAGGATTGTAATGACAAGGGCATGGAGCATAGTAATGAGAAGGGCATCGAGCATTGTGATGACATGTGTCATGGAGCTTTGTGATGACAAGGGCATGGAGAAATGTGATGAGAAGGTTCATGGAGCATTGTGATGACAATGACATGGAGCATTGTGATGTCAAGGGTCAAGGAGATTTGTGATGACAAAAGTCACGGAGAATTTTGATGACAAGGGCGTGGTGCATTGTGATGAGAAGGCCAGGGAGCATTTTGATGACAGTGTGATGCAGTAATTTGATGAAAATTGTAATGGAATATTTTGATGACTTGGGTTATAGAACATTGTGATGTCAGGGGTCATGGAGCTTTGGGATAAAAAGTGTCATGGAGCATTTTGATGACAGGGGTTGTGGAACATTGTGATGTCAGGTGTCATGGAACATTGTGCAGATAAGGGGATGTAGCATTGTGATGACAGGGGTCATGGAACATTGTGATTACCGGGTCTTGGAGCATTGTGATGAGAATGGTCATGGAGCCTTGTGATGACAAGGCCATGGAACATCGTGATGGCAGGGGTCATGGAGCATTGTTATGACAGGGGTAATGGAACATTGTGATGGTAATGGCATGGAGGCTTGTGATGAGAAGGCCATGGAGCATTCTGATGACATGTGTCATGGAGCTTTTTGATGACAACGGCATGGAGCAATGTGATGAATGCGATCATGGAGCATTGTGTTGAAAATGACATGGAGCATTGTGATGCCAAGGGTCATGGATTTTTGTGATGACAAAGGTCATGGAGGATTTTGATGACAAGAGCGTTGTGCATTGTGATGAGAAGGGCAGGGAGCATTGTGATGACAGGGTCATGGATCAATTGGATGAAATGTGTCATGGAACATTTTGATGATAGGGGTTATTGAACATTGTGATGCCAGGGGTCATGGAGCATTTTGATGAAAAGGTTTTGGGAGCATTTTGATGACAGTGGTTATGGAACATTGTGATGTCAGGGGTCATCGAACATTGTGATGATATGTGCATGTACAACTGTGATGACAGGAGTCATGGATCATTGTGATGACAAGGGTGAGGGAGTATTGTGACAAATAGTGATGTAACATTGTGATATCAGTGGTGAGAGAGCATTTTGATGAGAAGTGCATGGAGCATTGTGATGACAAGTTTTATGGAGCATTGTGATGACAAGATTGTGGAGCACTGTGATGACAAGCGCATGGTGCATTTTGATGACATGTGTCATGGAACATTGTGCTGACAAGCGCATGGAGCATTGTGATGAGAAGTGTCATGGAGCATTGTGCTGAGAAAGTCAGAGAGGATTGTGATGACAAGGGTCAAAGAGAATTGTGATGAAAAGTTCATGGAGCATTGTGGTTAAAATGGTCACAGAGACTGTTGATGACGAGGGCATGGACCATTGAGATGACAAACGTCATGAAGCATTGTGATGAATGAAGTCACGGAGCATAGTAATGACAGGGGTCATGGAACAATGTGATAACAAGGGCATGGAGCATTGTGATGACAGGTGTCATGGAGCACTGTGATGACAAACATCACGGAGCATTGTGAATACAGGGTCATGGAGCATTGGGATGACAAGGGCATGGATCATTGTGATGACAAGTGGCATGGAGCATTGGGCTGAATATGTTCATGGAGTACTGTGATGACAGGGGTCATGGAGCATTTTGATGAGAAGGTCATAGAGCATTGGGCTGCTAATGTTCATGGAGTATCATGATGACAGGGATCATGGAGCATTATGATGCCAAGTTCCTGGGGCACTTTTATGAGAATACAATGGAGACTTGTGATGACAAGTCTCATGGAGCATTCTGATGAAAAGGGACATGGAGCATTGTGATTACAGGAGTCTTGGAGCTTTGTGATGACAAGGGCAAGGAGCATTGTGAGGAGAAGGCCATGGAGCATTCTGATGACATGCGTCATTGAGTTTTGTGATGACAAGAGCATGGAGCATTGTGATTACAGGGGTATTGGAGCACTGTGATTAAAAGGGCATGGATTGGGCCTCCCTGGTGGCGCAGTTGTTGAGAGTCCGCCTGCCGATGCAGGGGATACGGGTTCGTGCCCCGGTCTGGGAGGATCCCATATGCCGCGGAGCGGCTGGGCCCGTGAGCCATTGCCGCTGGGCCTGCGCATCCAGAGCCTGTGCTCCGCAACGGGAGAGGCCACAACAGTGAGAGGCCCGCATACAGCAAAAAGAAAAAAAAAAAGGGCATGGATCATTGTGATGAAAAAGTCATTGAGACGTGTCATGACAGGGTTAATGGAGCAGACTGATGACAAGTGTCAGGGAGCATTGTGATAACAAGTGTACTGAGCATTGTGATGACAAAAGTCATGGAGCATTGTGATGAGAAGACCATGGATAATTGTGATGATGAGCGTCATAGGGTGTTGTGATGATAAGTGTTATGGAACATTGTGATCACAAGGGATTGGAGCATTGTGATGACAGAGGTCATGGAGCATATTGATTTCATTTTGATGAAAATAGCCTGAAGCATTATGATGATGGGCATGGTCCATTGTGATGACAGGGTTCATGGAGCATTGAGATGAAAAGTCTCATGGAGCATTTTGATTACAAGGGTCTTGGAGCATTGTGATGAAAAGGGCATGGAGCATTGTGGTGACAGGGCCATGGAACATTCTGATGACATGTGTCATGTAGCTTTTTGATGAAAAGGGTATGGAGCATTTTGATTAGAGGGGTCGTGGAGCATTGTGATGACAAGTGTCATGGAGCCTTGTGATGACAAGGCCGGGGAACATTGTGATGGCAGGTGTCATGGAGCATTGTTATGACAGAGGTAAAGGAGCATTGTGATGATAAGGGCATGGAACACTGTGATACATGGGTCATGGAGGATTGTAATGACAAGGTCATGGGGCATTGTGATGAGAAGGGCATCGAGCATTGTGATGAGAAGTGTCATGGAGCTTTGTGATGACAAGTGTTATGGAACATTGGGATCACAAGTGTTTGGAGCATTGTGATGACAGTGGTCATGGATCATTTTGATTTCAAGGAGCATGGAGCATTATGATGACAAGCGCATGAAGCAATGTGATCCCAAGGTTCATGGAGGATTTTGATGACAATGGAAATGGAGTATTGTGATGACAAGTGCATAGAGCATTTTAATGACAAGGTCATGTAGCATTTTGCTGACAAAATCATGGAGCCTTGTGATGACAGGTGTCATGGAGCACTGTGATGACAAGCGTCACAGAACATTGTGAATACAGGGGTCATGGAGCATTGGGATGACAAGGGCATGGATCATTGTGATGACAAGTGTCATGGAGAATTGGGCTGAATATGATCATGGAGTATTGTGATGACAGGGGTCATGGAGCATTGTATTGACAGAGGTAATGAAGAATTTTGATTTCATTGTGCTGACAATATCAAGAAGCATTATGATGATTGGCATGATGCATTGTGATGACAGGGTTCATGGAGCATAGAGTTGAAAAGGGGCATGGATCATTGTGATTACAGAGGTCTTGGAGCACTGTGATGACAAGGGCATGGAGCATTTTGATGAGAAGGCCATGGAACATTCTGATGACATGTGTCATGGAGCTTTGTGATGACAAGGGAATAGAGCATGGTGATTACAGGGGTCTTGGAGCATTGTGATGACAAGTGTCATGGAGCCTTGTGATGACAAGGCCATGGAACATCGTGATGGAAGGGGTCATTGAGCATTGTTATGACAGGGGTAATGGAGCATTGTGATGAGAAGGGCATGGAGCATTGTGATTACAAGGTTTATGGAGCAATACCATGACAAATTTGTGGACCGTTGTTATGAAAAGCGCATAGCACATTGTGATGACCAGTTTCATGGAGCATTTTTCTGACAAAGGCATGGAGCATTTTGATGACAAGGGTCATGGAGCATTGTGGTTATAAAGGTCACAGAGCCTTGTGCTGACGCGGGCAAGGACCATTGTGATGACAAATGTTATGAAGCATTGGGATGACTGGAGTCACGGAGCATTGTGATGACAGGGGTCATGGAGCATGTGATGACAAGGGCATGCAGCATTGTGGTGACAGGGGCATGGAGCATTGTTCTGACAAGTTTCATAGATTATTGTGATGACAGTGGACATGGTGCATTGTGATGACATGGGCATGGATTATTGTGATGAGAAGTTCATGGAGTATTGTGAAGACAGGTGTCAGGGAGCATTGTAATGACATATGTCATGGTCCATTGCAATGACAATGGCAGGGAGCATTGTGATGCCAAATGTAATGGAGGATTTTGATGACAAATATAATGGAGCATTGTGATGACTAGGGCTTGGAGCTTTATGATGACAAGTGCCATTGAGAATTTTCAAAACAAGGTCGTGAAGCATTGTTATGACAATGTCCTAGAGCACTGTGATGAGAAATCCATAGAGAGTTGTTATGACAAATCTCATGGAGCATAGTGATGAAAAGGGGCATGGAGCATTGTGATTACAGGGGTCTTGGAACATTGTGATGACATTGGCATGGAGCATTGTGAGGAGAAGGCCAAGGAGCATTCTGAAGACATGATTCATTGAGCTTTGTGATGACAAGGGCATGGAGCATTGTGTTTAAAGGGGTCTTGGTGCATTGTGATGAAAAGGGGATGGATCATTTTGATGAAAAAGCCATGGAGCCCTGTCATGACAGGGTTCAATGAGCATACAGACAACAAGTGTCAAGGAGCATTTTGATGACAAGTGTATTGAGCATTGTGATGACAAAGGTCATGGAGCATTGTCATGAGAAGACCATGGATAATTGTGATGACGAGCGTCATGGGGCACTGTGAGGACAAGTGTTATGGAACATTGTGATCACAAGGGTTTGGAGCATTGTTATGACTGATGTCTTGGAGCATTTTGATTTCATTGTGATGACAGTAGCATGAAGCTTTATGATGATGGGCAAGGTGCATTGTGATGACAGGGGTCTTGGAGCATTGTGATGAGAAGGGTCATGGAGCCTTGTGATGACAAGTCCACGGAACATCGTGATGGCAGGGGTCATGGAGCATTGTTATCACAGGGGGAATGGAGCACTGTGACGGCAAGGGCATGGAACATTGTGATGAGAAGGCCTTGGAGGATTATGATGACATGTGTCATGGAGCTTTGTGATGACAATGGCATGGAGCAATGTGATGAGAGTGTTCATGGAGCATTGTGATGACAATGACATGGAGCATTGTGATGCCAAGGGTAATGGATCTTTGTGATGACAAAGGTCATGGAGCATTTTGATGACAAGGGCGTTGTGCATTGTGATGAGAAGGGCAGGGAGCATTGTGATGACAGGGTCATGGAGCAATTTGATGAAAAGATTCATGGAAAATTATGATGACAGGGTTTATGGAACATTGTGATGACAGGGGTCATGGAGCATTATGATGAAAAGGGTCATGGAGCATTTTGATGAAAGGGGTTATGGAGCATTGTGTTGTCAGGGGTCATCGAAAATTTTGATGATAAGTGCATGTAGCATTGTGATGACAGGAGTCATGGAACATTGTGATAACAAGGGTGAGGGTGTATTGTGACGAATAGTGAAGTTACACTGGGATATCTGTGGTGAGAGAACATTTTGATGAGAAGTGCATGGAGCATTGTGATGACAAGGTTTATGGAGCATTGTGATGACAAGATTGTGGAGCACTGTGATGACAAGTGCATGGTGCATTGTGATGACATGTGTCATGGAGCATCATGCTGAGAAGCGCATGGAGCATTGTGATGACAAGGGTCATGGAGCATTGTGCTGAGAAAGGCATAGAGCATTGTGATGACAAGGATCAAAGAGCTTTGTGATGACAAGTCTCATGGAGCATACTGATGAAAAGGGGCATGGAGCATTGTGATTACAGGGGTCTTGGAGCACTGTAAAGAAAAGTGCATGGAGTATTTTGATGAGAAGACCATGGAACATTCTGATGACATGTGTCATGGAGCTTTGTGATGACAAGGGCATGGAGCATTGTGATTACAGGGGTCTTGGAGCACTGTGATGGCAAGTGTCACGGAGCCTTGTGATGACTAGACCGTGGAACACTGTGATGAGAGGGGTCATGGAGCATTGTTATGACAGTGGTAATGGAGCATTGTGATGAGAAGGGCATGGAATATTGGTCTGAAATATTTTATGGATTATTGTGATGAGACTGGGCATGGAGCATTGTGATGACAAGGGCACGGAACACTGTGATTCATGGGTCATGCAGGATTTTAATGACTAGGGCATGGAGCATTGTGATGAGAAGGGCATCGAGCATTGTGATGACAAGTGTCATGGAGCTTTGTGATGACAAGTGCATGGAGCAATGTGATGAGAGGGTTCATGGAGCATTGTGATGACAATGACATGGAGCATTGTGATGCCAAGGGTCATGGAGTTTTGTGATGACAAGTCAAGGAGCATTTTGATGACAAGGGAATGGTGCATTGTGATGAGAAGTGCAGGGAGAATTTTGATGACCGGATCATGCAGCAATTTGATGAAAAGTGAAATGGAACATTTTAATGGCAGGGGTTATAGAACATTGTTATGTCAGGGTTCTTGTTACTTTGGGATGAAACGGGTCATGGAGCATTTTGATGACAGGGGTTATGGAACATTGTTATGTCAGGGGTCATGGAACATTGTGATGATAAGGGGATGTAGCATTGTGATGACAGGGTCATGGAACATTGTGATTACAGGGGTGAGGGAGTATTGTGATGACTAGTGATGGAACATTTTGATATCTCTGGTGAGAGAGCATTTTGATTAGATGTGCATGGACCATTGTGATTACAAAGTTTATGGAGCATTGCAATGATAAGTTTGTGGACCGTTGTGAAGAAATGTGCGTGGCACATTATGATGACAATGGTCATGGAGCATTGTTCTAACAAAGAAATGGAGCATTGTGATGACAATGGTCACAGTGAATGGTGATGAAAAGTTCATGGAGCATTGTGGTTACAAATGTCACAGAGCCTTGTGATGACGCGGGCATGGACCATTGTGATGACAAACGTTATAAAGCATTGTGATGACTGGAGTCACGGAGCATTGTGATGACAAGGGTCATGCAGCATTGTTATGACAAGGGCATGGAGCATTGTGATGAGAAGGTCATGGAGTATTGTGAAGACAGATGTCAGGGAGCATTGTGATGACATATGTCATGGTCCATTGCAATGACAATGGCATGGAGCATTGTGATGCCATATGTAATGGAGGATAGTGATGACAAATATAATGGAGCATTGTGATTATTAGGGCTTGGAGCATTATGATGACAAGGCCATTGAGAATTTTCATGACAAACTCGTGAAGCATAGTGCTGACAAGGTCCTGGAGCATTGTTATGACAAAACTGTGGAGCCTTGTGATGACAAGTCTCATGGAGCATACTGATGAAAAGGGGCATGGAGCATTGTGGTTACAGGGGTCATGGAACATTGTGATGACAAGGGCATGGAGCAATGTGATGACAAGGGCATGGAGCATTGTGATGACAAGGGTCAGGAAGCATTGTGCTGACAAGTGCATGGAGAATTGTGATGACAATGGTCTGGAGCATTCTGATGACAAGCTTGTGGAGTATTTTTTTTTTGAATGAGTAGGTCAAAATGTCCTCTTATCATTATTGCTTGTGCTCATTTTTTTTAAATTTTATTTTATTTTATTTTTTTGCTTTATAAGAAATTTAATCAGTTATACATATATATATGTTTCCATATCCCCTTGTGGAGTATTTTGATGACAATGGCATGGAGCATTGTGATGAAAATGGCATGGGGCTTTGTGATGAAAAAGGCATGGAGCCTTTTCGTGACAGGGTTCAAGGAGCATTCTGATGACAAGTGTCAGGGAGCATTGTGATGACAAGTGTATTGAGAATTGTGATGACAATGGTCATGGAGCATTGTGATGAAAATTGCATGGAGTATTGTGATGACAGGCATCATGGAGCGTTGTGATGATAAGTGTTATGGAACATTGTGATCACAAGGGTTTGGAGCATTGTGATGACAGAGGTCATGGATCATTTTGATTTAAAGGAGCATGGAGCATTGTGATTACAAGGGCATGAAGCAATGTGATCCCAAGGTTCATGGAGGATTGTGATGGCAATGGTAATGGAGTATTGTGATGACAAGCGCATAGAGCATTGTTATGACACGGTCATGTAGCATTTTGCTGACAAAGTCATGGAGCATTGTGATGACAGGTGTCATGAAGAACTGTGATGACAAGCGTCACGGAGCATTGTGAATACAGGGGTCACGGAGCATTGGGATGACAAGGGCATGGATCCTTGTGAAGAAAAGGGTCATGGATCAATGGGATGAAAAAGTTCATGGAGTATTGTGATGACAGGGGTCATGGAGCATTGTGATTACAGGGGTCTTGGAGCATTGTGATGACAAGAGTCCTGGATCATTGTGTTGTCAGGTTTCATGGAGTGTTGTGATGACCGTGGTCATGGAGCATTGTGATGATATTGGTCATGGCACATTGTGATGAGAAGGTCATGGAGCATTGGGGTGAAAATGTTCATGGAAAATTGTGATTATAGGGGTCTTGGAGCATTGTGATGACAAGGGCATGGAGCACTGTGAGGAGAAAGCCATGGAACATTCTGATGACGTGCATCATGGAGCTTTGTGATGACAATGGCATGGAACATTGTGATTACAGTGGTCTTGGATCATTGTGATGACAAGGGTCATGGAGCCTTGTGATGACAAGGCCTTGGGACATTGTGATGGCAGGGGTCATGGAGCATTGTTATGACAGAGGTAATGGAGCATTTTGATGAGAAGGGCATTGAGCATTGGTCTGAAATGTTTCATGGATTATTGTGATGAGAGTGGGCATGGAGCATTGTGATGACAAGGGCACGTACACTGTGATACATGCGTCATGGAGGTTGTAATGAAAAGGGCATGGAGCATTGTGATGAGAAGGGCATAGAGCATTGTAATGACAAGTGTCATGGAGCTTTGTGATGACAAGGGCATGGAGCAATGTGATTAGAGGGTTCATGGAACATTGTGATGACAATGACATGGAGCATTGTGATGCCGAGGGTCATGGAGCATTTTGATGACAAGTGTGTGGTGCATTGTGATGAGAATGGCAGGGAGCATTTTGATGACAGGTTCATGCAGCAATTTGATGAAAAGTGTAATGTAACATTTTGATGACAGGTGTTACAGAACACTGTGATGCCATGGGTCAAGGAGCTTTGGGATGAAAAGTGTCATGGAACATTTTGATGACAGGCGTTATGGAACACTGTGATGTCAGGGGTCAGGGAACATTGTGCTGATAAGGGAATGTAGCATTGGGATGACAGGGGTCATGGAACATTGTGATAACTGGGGTGAGGGAGGATTGTGATGACTTGTGATGGAACATTGTGATATCTCATGTGAGAGAGCATTTGGATGAGAAGTGCATGGAGCATTGTGATTACAAGGTTTATGGAGCATAGCGATGACAACGTTGTGGATGACTGTGATGAAAAACGCATGGCACTTTGTGATGACAAGGGTCATGGAGCATTGTGATGACAAGGGCATGGAGTATTGTGGTGACAGTCATCATGGAGCGTTGTGATGACAAGTGTTATGGAATATTGTGATCACAAGTGTTTGGAGCATAGCGATGACAGAGGTCATGGATCATTTTGATTTCAAGAGCATGGAGCATTGTGATGACTATGGCATGAAGCAATGGGATCCCAAGAATTTTGGAGGATTGTGATGACATTGATAATGGAGTTTTGTGATGACAAGCATAGAGCATTGTAATGACAAGGTCATGTAGCATTTTGCTTGCAAAGGCATGGAGCATTGTGATGACAGGTGTCATGGAGCACTGTGATGACAAGCATCAAGGAACATTTTGAATACAGGGGTCATGGAGCATTGGGATGACAAGGGCATGGATCATTGTGATGACAAGTGTCATGGAGCATTGGGCTGAAAACGTTCATGGAGTATTGTGATGACAGGGGTCATGGGGCATTGTGATTACAGAGGTCTTGGAGCATTGTGATGACAAGAGTCCCGGATCATTGTGTTGTCAGGTGTCATGGAGTGTTGTGATGACAGTGGTCATGCAGCATTGTGAAGATATTGGTCATGGCACATTGTGATGAGAAGGTCATGGAGCATTGGGGTGAAAATGTTCATGGAAAATTGTGATTATAGGGGTCTTGGAGCATTGTGATGACAAGGGCATGGAGCACTGTGAGGAGAAAGCCATGGAACATTCTGATGACGTGCATCATGGAGCTTTGTGATGACAATGGCATGGAACATTGTGATTACAGTGGTCTTGGATCATTGTGATGACAAGGGTCATGGAGCCTTGTGATGACAAGGCCTTGGGACATTGTGATGGCAGGGGTCATGGAGCATTGTTATGACAGAGGTAATGGAGCATTTTGATGAGAAGGGCATTGAGCATTGGTCTGAAATGTTTAATGGATTATTGTGATGAGAGTGGGCATGGAGCATTGTGATGACAAGGGCACGTACACTGTGATACATGCGTCATGGAGGTTGTAATGAAAAGGGCATGGAGCATTGTGATGAGAAGGGCATAGAGCATTGTAATGACAAGTGTCATGGAGCTTTGTGATGACAAGGGCATGGAGCAATGTGATTAGAGGGTTCATGGAACATTGTGATGACAATGACATGGAGCATTGTGATGCCGAGGGTCATGGAGCATTTTGATGACAAGTGTGTGGTGCATTGTGATGAGAATGGCAGGGAGCATTTTGATGACAGGTTCATGCAGCAATTTGATGAAAAGTGTAATGTAACATTTTGATGACAGGTGTTACAGAACACTGTGATGCCATGGGTCAAGGAGCTTTGGGATGAAAAGTGTCATGGAACATTTTGATGACAGGCGTTATGGAACACTGTGATGTCAGGGGTCAGGGAACATTGTGCTGATAAGGGAATGTAGCATTGGGATGACAGGGGTCATGGAACATTGTGATAACTGGGGTGAGGGAGGATTGTGATGACTTGTGATGGAACATTGTGATATCTCATGTGAGAGAGCATTTGGATGAGAAGTGCATGGAGCATTGTGATTACAAGGTTTATGGAGCATAGCGATGACAACGTTGTGGATGACTGTGATGAAAAACGCATGGCACTTTGTGATGACAAGGGTCATGGAGCATTGTGATGACAAGGGCATGGAGTATTGTGGTGACAGTCATCATGGAGCGTTGTGATGACAAGTGTTATGGAATATTGTGATCACAAGTGTTTGGAGCATAGCGATGACAGAGGTCATGGATCATTTTGATTTCAAGAGCATGGAGCATTGTGATGACTATGGCATGAAGCAATGGGATCCCAAGAATTTTGGAGGATTGTGATGACATTGATAATGGAGTTTTGTGATGACAAGCATAGAGCATTGTAATGACAAGGTCATGTAGCATTTTGCTTGCAAAGGCATGGAGCATTGTGATGACAGGTGTCATGGAGCACTGTGATGACAAGCATCAAGGAACATTTTGAATACAGGGGTCATGGAGCATTGGGATGACAAGGGCATGGATCATTGTGATGACAAGTGTCATGGAGCATTGGGCTGAAAACGTTCATGGAGTATTGTGATGACAGGGGTCATGGGGCATTGTGATTACAGAGGTCTTGGAGCATTGTGATGACAAGAGTCCCGGATCATTGTGTTGTCAGGTGTCATGGAGTGTTGTGATGACAGTGGTCATGCAGCATTGTGAAGATATTGGTCATGGAGCATTGTGATGAGAAAGTCATGGAGCATAGGGCTAAAAATGTTCATGGAGTATTGTGATGACAGGTGTCATGGAGCATTGTGATGACAAGGGAATGGAGCATGGTGATGACAAGGTCCTGGAGCATTGTGATGAGATGACCATGGAGACTTGTGATGACAAGTCTCATGGAGCATTCTGATGAAACGGGGCATGGAGCATTGTGAATACAGGGGTCTTCAGCATTGTGATGACAAGGGCATGGAGCACTGTGAGGAGAAGTCCATGGAACCTTCTGATGACATGCGTCATGGAGCTTTGTGATGACAATGGCATGGAGCATTGTGATTCCAAGGGTCATTGAGCTTTGTGATGACAAAGGTCATTGAGCATATTGATGCTAAGGGTGTGGTGCATTGTTATGAGAAGGGCAGGGAGCATTTTGATGACAGGGTCATGCAGCAATTTGATGAAAAGTGTAATGGAACATTTTGTTGACAGGGGTTATAGAACATTGTGATGCCAGGGGTCATGGAGCTTTGGGATGAAATGGGTCAAGGAGCATTTTGATGACAGGGGTCATGGAACATTGTGATTACAGGGGTGAGGGCGGAGTGTGATGACTAGTGATGGAACATTGTGATATCTCATGTGAGAGAGCATTTGGATGAAAATTGCATGGAGCATTGTGATTACAATGTTTATGGGGCATAGCGATGACAAGGTTGTGGATTATTGTGATGAAAATCACATGGAACAATGTGATGACAAGGGTCATGGAGCATTGTTCTGACAAAGACATGGAGCATTGTGATGACAAGTGTCACAGAGCATTGTGATGAAAAGTTCATGGAGCATTGTGGTTACAAATGTCACGGAGCCTTGTGTTGACACGGGCATGGACCATTGTGATGACAAACGTTATGAAACATTTTGATGACTGGAGTCAGGGAGCGTTGTGATGACAGGGGTCATGGAGCATTGTGATGACAAGGGAATGGAGCTTTGTGATGACAGGGGCATGGAACATTGGTCTGACATATTTCCTAGATTATTGTGATGACAGTGGACATGGTGCATTGTGATGACAAGGGCATGGAGCATTGTGATGAGAAGGCCAGTGACTATTGTGAAGACAGGTGTCAGGGAGCATTGTGATGACATATGTCATTGTCCATTGCGATGACATTGGCAGGGAGCATTGTGATGCCAAATGTAATGGAGGATTGTGATGACAAATATAATGGAGCATTGTGATGACTAGGGCTTGGAGCATTATGATGACAAGGGCCATTGAGAATTTTCATGACCAATGTCGTGAAGCATTGTGATGACAAGTTCCTGGAGCATTGTGATGAGAAAACCATGGAGCCTTGTGATGACAATCTCATGGAGCATACTGATGAAAAGGGGCAAGGAGCATTCTGATTACAGGGGTCTTTGAATATTGTGATAACAAGGGCTTGGAGCATTGTGATGACAAAGGCATGGAGCATTGGTCTAATAAGTTTCATGGATTATTGTGATGACAGTTGGAATGGCGCATTGTGATGACAAGGGGATGGAAAATTGCGATGACCAGGTCATGCAATATTGTGAAAAGAGGTGTCAGGGAGCACTGTGATGACATATGTAATGGCCCAATATGATGGCAATGGCATGGAGCATTGTGATGCCAAGTGTCATGGAGGATTCTGATGACAAAGGTAATGGAGCATTGTGATGACAATGGCTTGGAGCATTGTGATGACAAGGGTCAGGGAGCATAGTGCTGACAAGTGCATGGAGAATTGTGATGACAATGGTCATGGAGCATTCTAATGACAAACTTGTGGAGTATTTTGATGACAATGGCATGGAGCATTGTGATGAAAATGGCATAGGGCTTTGTGAAGAAAAATGCATGCAGCATATTCGTGAGAGGCTTCAAGGAGCATTCTGACGACACGTGTCAGGGAGCATTGTGATGACAAGTATATTGAGAATTGTGATGACAACAGGCATGGAGCATTGTGATGAAAAGTGCATGGAGTATTGTGATGACAGGCGTCATGGAGCGTTGTGATGAAAAGTGTTATGGAACATTGTGATCACAAGGGTTTGGAGCATTGTGATGACAGAGGTCATGAATCATTTTGATTTCAAGGAGCATGGAGCATTGTGATGACAAGGGCATGAAGCAATGTGATCCCAAGTTTCATGGAGGATTGTGATGACAATGGTAATGGAGTATGGTGATGACAAGCACATAGAGAATTGTAATGACAAGGTCATGTAGTATTTTGCTGACAAAGGCATGGAGCATTGTGATGACAGGTGTCATGGAGCACTGTAAGGACAAGCGTCACGGAGCATTGTGAATACAGGAGTCATGCAGTATTGGGATGAGAAGGTCATGGAGCATTGGGCTGAAAATGTTCATTGAATATTGTGATGACAGGGGTCCTGGAGCATTGTGATGACAAGGTCCTGGAACATTGTGATGAGAAGACCATGGAGACTTGTGATGACAAGGCTCATGGAGCATTCTGATGAAAAGTGGCATGGAGCACTGTGATTACAGGGGTCTTGGAGCATTGTGATGACAAGGGCATGGAGTATTGTGATGACAGGCATCATGGAGCGTTGTGATGACAAGTGTTATGGAACAATGTGATCACAAGTGTTTGGAGCATTGCGATGACAGAGGTCATGGATCATTTTGATTTCAGGGAGCATGGAGCATTGTGATGACTAGGGCATGAAGCAATGTGATCCCAATGTTCTTGGAGGATTGTGATGACAATGGTAATGGTGTATTGTGATGACAAGCGCATAGAGCATCGTAATGACAAGATCATGTAGCATTTTGCTGACAAAGGCATGGAGATTTGTGATGACAGGTGTCATGGAGCACTGTGATGACAAGCATCACGGAGCATTGTGAATACAGGGGTCATGGAGCATAGGGATGACAAGGGCATGGATCATTGTGATGACAAGTTTCATGGAGCACTGGGCTGAAAATGTTCATGGAGTATTGTGATGACAGGGGTCATGGAGCATTGTGATGACAAGGGAATGAAGCACGGTGATGACAAGGTCCTGGAGCATTGTGATGAGATGACCATGGAGACTTGTGATGACAAGTCTCAAGGAGCATTCTGATGAAAAGTGGCATGGAGCATTGTGATTACAGGGGTCTTGGAGCATTGTGATGACAAGAGTCCTGGATCATTGTGTTGTCAGGTTTCATGGAGTGTTGTGATGACAGTGGTCACGTAGCATTGTGATGATAATGGTCATGGCACATTGTGATGAGAAGGTCATGGAGCATTGGGGTGAAAATGTTCATGGAATATTGTGATGACAGGTGTCATGGAGCATTGTGATGACTAGGGAATGGAGCGTGGTGATGATAAGGTCCTGGAGCATTGTGATGAGAAGACCAAGGAGACTTGTGATGACAAGTCTCATGGAGCATTCTGATGAAAAGGGGCATGGAGCATTGTGATTACAGGGGTCTTGGAGCATTGTGGTGACAAGGGCATGGAGCAGTGTGAGGAGAAGGCCATGGAACATTCTGATGACATGCATCATGGAGCTTTTTGATGACAATGGCATGGAGCATTGTGATTACAGAGGTCTTGGATCATTGTGATGACAAGGGTCATGGAGCCTTGTGATGACAAGGCCTTGGAACATTGTGATGGCAGGGGTCATGGAGGATTGTTATGACAGAGGTAATGGAGCATTGTGATGAGAAGGGCATTGAGCATTGGTCTGAAATGTTTCATGGATTATTGTGATGAGAGTGGGCATGGAGCATTGTGATGACAAGGGTACGTACACTGTGATACATGCGTCATGGGGGGCTGTAATGAAAAGGGCATGGAGCATTGTGATGAGAAGGGCATCGAGCATTGTGATGACAAGTGTCATGGAGCTTTGTGATGACAAGGGCATGGAGCAATGTGATGAGATGGTTCATGGAACATTGTGATGACAATGACATGGAGGATTGTGATGCCAAGGGTCATGGAGCTTTGTGATGACAAAGGTCATGGAGCATTTTGATGACAAGTGTGTGGTGCATTGTGATGAGAATGACAGGGAGCATTTTGATGACAGGGTCATGCAGCAATTTGATGAAAAGTGTAATGGAAACTTTTGATGACAGGGGCTATAGAATATTGTGATGCCAGGGGTCATGGAGCTTTGGGATGAAAAGGGTCATGGAACATTTTGATGACAGGCGTTAAGGAACACTGTGATGTCAGGTGTCAGGGAACATTGTGCTGATAAGGGGATGTAGCATTGGGATGACAGGGGTCATGGAACATTGTGATAACTGGGGTGAGGGAGGATTGTGATGACTTGTGATGGAACATAGTGATATCTCATCTGACAGAGCATTTGGATGAGAAGTGCATGGAGCATTGTGATTACAAGGTTTATGGAGCAGAGCGATGACAAGGTTGTGGATCACTGTGGTGAAAATCGCATGGCACTTTGTGATGACAAGGGTCATGGAGCATTGTGATGACAAGGGCATGGAGTATTGTGATGACAGGCATCATGGAGCGTTGTGATGACAAGTGTTATGGAACATTGTGATCACAAGTGTTTGGAGCATTGCGATGACAGAGGTCATGGATCATTTTGATTTCAAGGAGCATGGAGCATTGTGATGACTATGGCATGAAGCAGTGGGATCCCAAGGATCTTGGGGATTGTGATGACATTGGTAATGGAGTATTGTGATGACAAGCGCATAGAGCATTGTAATGTCAAGGTCATGTAGCATTTTGCTTACAAAGGCATGGAGCATTGTGATGATAGGTGTCATGGAGCACTGTGATGACAAGCATCACGGAGCATTGTGAATACAGGGGTCATGGAGCATTGGGATGACAACGGCAGGGATCATTGTGATGACAAGTGCGATGGAGCATTGGGCTGAAAATGTTCATGGAGTATTGTGATGACAGGTGTCATGGGGAATTGTGATTACAGAGATCTTGGAGCATTGTGATGACAAGAGTCCCGGATCATTGTTTTGTCAGGTGTCATGGAGTGTTGTGATGACAGTGGTCATGCAGCTTTGTGATGATATTGGTCATGGAGCATTGTGATGAGAAGGTCATGGAGCATAGGGCTAAAAATACACATGGAGTATTGTGATGACAGGTTACATGGAGCATTGTGAAGACAAGGGAATGGAGCATGGTGATGACAAGGTCCTGGAGCATTGTGATGAAATGACCATGGAGATTTGTGATGCCAAGTCTCATGGAGCATTCTGAAGAAACGGGGCATGGAGCATTGGGATTACAGGGGTCTTGGAACATTGTGATGACAAGGGCATGGAGCACTGTGAGGAGAAGGCCACGGAACATTCTGATGACATGCGTCATGGAGCTTTGTGATGACAATGGCATGGAGCACTGTGATGCCTAGGGTCATGGATCTTTGTGATGACAAAGGTCATGGAGCATATTGATACCAAGGGTGTGGTGCATTGTCATGAGAAGGGCAGGGAGCATTTTGATGACAGGGTCATGCAGCAATTTGATGAAAATTGTCATGGAACATTTTGTTGACAGGGGTTACAGAACATTGTGATGCCAGGGGTCATGGAGGTTTGGGATGAAATGGGTCATGGAGCATTTTGATGACAGGGGTTATGGAACGTTGTGATGTCAGGGGTCATGGAACATTGTGCTGATAAGGGGATGTAGCATTGTGATGACAGGGGTCATGGAACACTGTGATTACACGGGTGAGGGAGGATTATGATGACTAGTTATGGAACATTGTGATATCTCATGTGAGAGAGCATTTGGATGAGAAGTGCATGGAGCATTGTGATTACAATGTTTATGGAGCATAGCGATGACAAGGTTGTGGATCATTTTGATGAAAAGCGCATGGCACATTGTGATGACAAGGGTCATGGAGCATTGTTCTGAAAAAGGCATGGAGCATTGTGATGACAAGTGTCAGAGAGCATTGTGATGAAATGTTCATGGAGCATTGGAGTTACAAAGGTCTCAGAGCCTTGTGATGACGTGGGCATGGACCGTTGTGATGAAAAACGTTATGAAGCATTGTGATGACTGGAGTCAGGGAGCGTTGAGATGACAGGGGTCATGGAGCATTTTGATGACAAGGGCATGGAGCATTGGTCTGACAAATTTCATAGATTATTGTGATGACAGTGGACATGGTGCATTGTGATGACAAGGGCATGGAGCATTGTGATGACAAGGGAATGTAGTATTGTGAAGACAGGTGTCAGGGAGCATGGTGATGACATATGTCATGGTCCATTGCGATGACAATGGCAGGGAGCATTGTGATGCCAAATGTAATGGAGGATTGTGATGACAAATATAATGGAGCATTGTGATGACTAGGGCTTGGAGCATTATGATGACAAGGGCCATTGAGAATTATCATGACAATGTCGTGAAGCATTGTGATGACAAGTTCCTGGATCACTGTGATGAGAAAACCATGAAGCCTTGCGATGACAAGTCTCATGGAGCATACAGATGAAAAGTGGCATGGAGCATTCTGATTACATGGGTCTTGAACATTGTGATAATAAGGGCATGGAGCTTTGTGATGACAAAGGCATGGAGCATTGGTCTAATAAGTTTCATGGATTATTGTGATGACATTTGGAATGGTGCATTGTGATGACAAGGGCATGGAGCATTGTGATGACCAGGTCATGCAGTATTGTGAAGAGAGGTGTCAGGGAGCATTGTGAGGACATATGTAATGGGGCATTGTGATGACAATGGCATGGAGCATTGTGATGCCAAATGTCTTGGAGGATTCTGATGACAAAGGTAATGGAGCATTGTGATGACAATGGCTTGGAGCATTGTGATGACAAGGGTCAGGGAGCATTGTGCTGACAAGTGCATGGAGAATTGTGATGACAAGGGTCATGGAGCGTTCTGATGACAAGCTTGTGGAGTATTTTGATGACAATGGCATGGAGCATTGTGATGAAAATGGCATGGGGCTTTGTGATTAAAAAGACATGGAGCCTTTTCGTGACAGGGTTCAAGGAGCATTCTGACGACAAGTGTCAGGGAGCATTGTGATGACAAGTGTATTGAGAATTGTGATGACAAAGGTCATGGAGCATTGTGATGAAAAGGGCATGGAGTATTGTGATGACAGTCATCATGGAACGTTGTGATGACAAGTGTTATGGAACATTGTGATCACAAGGGTTTGGAGCATTGCGATGACAGAGGTCATGGATACTTTTGATTTCAAGGAGCATGGAGCACTGTGATGACTAGGGCATGAAGCAATGGGATCCCAAGGTTCTTGGAGGATAGTGATGACTATGGTAATGGAGTATTGTGATGACAAGCGCATAGAGCATTGTAAGGAGAGTGTCATGTAGCATTTTGCTGACAAAGGCATGGAGCATTGTGATGACATGTGTCATGGTGCACTTTGATGACAAGCGTCACAGAGCATTTTGAATATAGGGGTCATGGAGCATTGGGATGACAAGGGCATGGATCACTGTGATGACAAGGGTCATGGATCATTGGGATGAAAATGTTCATGGAGTATTGTGATGACAGGGGTCATGGAGCATTGTGATTACAGGGGTCATGGAGCATTGTGATGAAAAGAGTCCCGGATCATTGTGTTGTCAGGTGTCATGGAGTGTTTTGATGACCGTGGTCATGGAGAATTTTGATGATATTGGTCATGGAGCATTGTGATTAGAAGGTCATGGAGCATTGGGCTGAAAATGTTCATGGAGTATTGTGATGACAGGTGTCATGGAGCATTGTGATGACAAGGGAATGGAGCGTGGTGATGACAAGGTCCTGGAGCATTGTGATGAGATGACCATGGAGACTTGTGTTGACAAGTCTCATGGAGCATTCTGATGAAAAGGTGCATGGAGCATTGTGATTACAGGGGTCTTGGAGCATTGTGATGACAAGGGCATGGAGCACTGTGAGGAGAAGGCCATGGAACATTCTGATAACATGCGTCATGGAGCTTTGTGATGACAAGGGCATGGAGCATTGTGATTACAGGGGTCTTGGAGCATTGTGATGACAAGGGTCATGGAGCCTTGTGATGACAAGTCCGTGGAACAATGTGATGGCAGGGGTCATGGAGCATTGTTATGACAGATGTAACGGAGCATTGTGATGAGAAGGGCATTGAGCATTGGTCTGAAATGCTTCTTGAATTATTGTGATGAGAGTGGGCATGGAGCATTGTGATGACAAGGGCACGTACACTGTGATACATGGGTCATGGGGGATTGTAATGACAAGGGCATGGAGCATTGTGATGAGAAGGGCATCGAGCATTGTGATGACAATTGTCATGGAGCTTTGTGATGACCAGGGCATTGAGCAATATGATGAGAGGGTTCATGGAGCATTATGATGGCAATGACATGGAGCATTGTGATGCCAAGGGTCATGGAGCTTTGTGATGACAAAAGTCATGGAGCATTTTGATGACAAGGGTGTGGTGCATTGTGATGAGCAGGGCAGGGAGCATTTTGATGACAGGTTCATGCAGTAATTTGATGAAAAGTGTAATGGAACATTTTGATGACAGGGGTTATAAAACATTGTGATGCCATGGGTCATGGAGCTTTGGGATGAAAAGGGTCATGGAGTATTTTGATGACAGGGGTTATTGAACATTGTGATGTCAGGGATCATGGAACATTGTGCTGATAAGGGGATGTAGCATTGTGATGACAGGGGTCATGGAAACTTGTGATAACAGGGGTGAGGGAGGATTGTGATGACAAGTGATGGAACATTGTGATATCCGTTGTGAGAGAGCATTTGAATGAGAATTGCATGGAACATTGTGATTACAAGGTTTATGGAGCATAGCGATGTCAAAGTTGTGGTTCTTTGTGATGAAAAGTGCATGGCACATTGTGATGACAAGGGTCATGGAGCATTGTTCTGACAAAGACATGGAGCATCGTGATGACAAGGGTCACGCAGCATTGTGATGAAAAGTTCATGGAGCATTGTGGTTACAAAGGTCACAGAGTCTTGTGATGACGCGGGCATGGACCGTTGTGATGACAAACGTTATGAAGCATTGTGATGACTGGAGTCACGGAGCATAGTGATGACAGGGGTCATGGAGCATTGTGATGACAAGGGCATGGAGCATTGTGATGACAGGTGCATGGAGCATCGGTCTGACAAGTTTCATAGATTATTGTGATGACAGTGGACATGGTGCATTTTGATGACAAGTGCATGGAGTACTGTGATGACAAGGGCATGGAATATTGTGAAGATAGGTGTCAGGGAGCATTGTGATGACATATGTCATGGTCCATTGCGATGACAATGGCATGGAGCATTGTGATGCCAAATATAATGGAGGATTGTGATGACAAATATAATGGAGCATTGTGATGACTAGGGCTTGGAGCATTATGATGACAAGGGCCATTGAGAGTTTTCATGAAAATGTCATGAAGCATTGTGATGACAAGGTCCTGGAGCACTGTGATGAGAAAATCATGGAGCCTTGTGATGACAGGTCTCATGGAGCATACTGATCAAAAGGGGCATGGAGCATTCTGATTACTTGGGTCTTGGAACATTGTGATAACAAGGGCATGGAGCATTGTGATGACAAGGGCATGGAGTATTGTGATGACAGGCATCATGGAGCGTTGTGATGACAAGGGCATGGAGCATTGGTCTAATAAGTTTCTTGGATTATTGTGATGAGAGTGGGAACAGCGCATTGTGATGACAAGGGCATGGAGCATTGTGATGACCAGGTCATGCAGTATTGTAAATAGAGGTGTCAGGGAGCATTGTGATGACATATGTAATGGCCCATTGTGATGACAATGGCATGGAGCATTGTGATGACAAGTGTCAGGGAGCATTGTGCTGACAAGTGCATGGAGAATTGTGATGACAAGGGTCATGGAGCATTCTGATGACAAGCTTGTGGAGTATTTTGATGACAATGGCATGGAGCATTGTGATGCAAATGGCATGGGGCTTTGTGATGAAAAAGGCATGGAGCCTTTTCGTGACAGGGTTCAAGGAGCATTCTGACGACAAGTGTCAGGGAGCATTGTGATGACAAGTGTATTGAGAATTGTGATGACAAAGGTCATGGAGCATTGTGATGAAAAGTGCATGGAGTATTGTGATGACAGTCATCATGGAGCGTTGTGATGACAAGTGTTATGGAACATTGTGATCACAAGGGTTTGGAGCATTGCGATGACAGAGGTCATGGATACTTTTGATTTCAAGGAGCATGGAGCACTGTGATGACTAGGGCATGAAGCAATGGGATCCCAAGGTTCTTGGAGGATAGTGATGACTATGGTAATGGAGTATAGTGATGACAAGCGCATAGAGCATTGTAAGGAGAGTGTCATGTAGCATTTTGCTGACAAAGCCATGGAGCATTGTGATGACATGTGTCATGGTGCACTTTGATGACAAGCGTCACAGAGCATTTTGAATATAGGGGTCATGGAGCATTGGGATGACAAGGGCATGGATCACTGTGATGACAAGGGTCATGGATCATTGGGATGAAAATGTTCATGGAGTATTGTGATGACAGGGGTCATGGAGCATTGCGATTACAGGGGTCATGGAGCATTGTGATGAAAAGAGTCCCGGATCATTGTGTTGTCAGGTGTCATGGAGTGTTTTGATGACAGTGGTCATGGAGAATTTTGATGATATTGGTCATGGAGCATTGTGATTAGAAGGTCATGGAGCATTGGGCTGAAAATATTCATGGAGTATTGTGATGACAGGTGTCATGGAGCATTGTGATGACAAGGGAATGGAGCATGGTGATGACAAGGTCCTGGAGCATTGTGATGAGATGACCATGGAGACTTGTGTTGACAAGTCTCATGGAGCATTCTGATGAAAAGGTGCATGGAGCATTGTGATTACAGGGGTCTTGGAGCATTGTGATGACAAGGGCATGGAGCACTGTGAGGAGAAGGCCATGGAACATTCTGATAACATGCGTCATGGAGCTTTGTGATGACAAGGGCATGGAGCATTGTGATTACAGGGGTCTTGGAGCATTGTGATGACAAGGGTCATGGAGCCTTGTGATGACAAGTCCGTGGAACAATGTGATGGCAGGGGTCATGGAGCATTGTTATGACAGATGTAACGGAGCATTGTGATGAGAAGGGCATTGAGCATTGGTCTGAAATGCTTCTTGAATTATTGTGATGAGAGTGGGCATGGAGCATTGTGATGACAAGGGCACGTACACTGTGATACATGGGTCATGGGGGATTGTAATGACAAGGGCATGGAGCATTGTGATGAGAAGGGCATCGAGCATTGTGATGACAATTGTCATGGAGCTTTGTGATGACCAGGGCATTGAGCAATATGATGAGAGGGTTCATGGAGCATTATGATGGCAATGACATGGAGCATTGTGATGCCAAGGGTCATGGAGCTTTGTGATGACAAAAGTCATGGAGCATTTTGATGACAAGGGTGTGGTGCATTGTGATGAGCAGGGCAGGGAGCATTTTGATGACAGGTTCATGCAGTAATTTGATGAAAAGTGTAATGGAACATTTTGATGACAGGGGTTATAAAACATTGTGATGCCATGGGTCATGGAGCTTTGGGATGAAAAGGGTCATGGAGTATTTTGATGACAGGGGTTATTGAACATTGTGATGTCAGGGATCATGGAACATTGTGCTGATAAGGGGATGTAGCATTGTGATGACAGGGGTCATGGAAACTTGTGATAACAGGGGTGAGGGAGGATTGTGATGACAAGTGATGGAACATTGTGATATCCGTTGTGAGAGAGCATTTGAATGAGAATTGCATGGAACATTGTGATTACAAGGTTTATGGAGCATAGCGATGTCAAAGTTGTGGTTCTTTGTGATGAAAAGTGCATGGCACATTGTGATGACAAGGGTCATGGAGCATTGTTCTGACAAAGACATGGAGCATCGTGATGACAAGGGTCACGCAGCATTGTGATGAAAAGTTCATGGAGCATTGTGGTTACAAAGGTCACAGAGTCTTGTGATGACGCGGGCATGGACCGTTGTGATGACAAACGTTATGAAGCATTGTGATGACTGGAGTCACGGAGCATAGTGATGACAGGGGTCATGGAGCATTGTGATGACAAGGGCATGGAGCATTGTGATGACAGGTGCATGGAGCATCGGTCTGACAAGTTTCATAGATTACTGTGATGACAGTGGACATGGTGCATTTTGATGACAAGTGCATGGAGCATTGTGATGACAAGGGCATGGAATATTGTGAAGACAGGTGTCAGGGAGCATTGTGATGACATATGTCATGGTCCATTGCGATGACAATGGCATGGAGCATTGTGATGCCAAATATAATGGAGGATTGTGATGACAAATATAATGGAGCATTGTGATGACTAGGGCTTGGAGCATTATGATGACAAGGGCCATTGAGAGTTTTCATGAAAATGTCATGAAGCATTGTGATGACAAGGTCCTGGAGCATTGTGATGAGAAAATCATGGACCCTTGTGATGACAGGTCTCATGGAGCATACTGATCAAAAGGGGCATGGAGCATTCTGATTACTTGGGTCTTGGAACATTGTGATAACAAGGGCATGGAGCATTGTGATGACAAGGGCATGGAGTATTGTGATGACAGGCATCATGGAGCGTTGTGATGACAAGGGCATGGAGCATTGGTCTAATAAGTTTCTTGGATTATTGTGATGAGAGTGGGAACAGCGCATTGTGATGACAAGGGAATGGAGCATTGTGATGACCAGGTCATGCAGTATTGTAAATAGAGGTGTCAGGGAGCATTGTGATGACATATGTAATGGCCCATTGGGATGACAATGGCATGGAGCATTCTGATGCCAAGTGTCATGGAGGATTCTGATGACAAAGGTAATGGAGCATTGTGATGGCCATGGCTTGGAGCATTGTGATGACAAGGGTCAGGGAGCATTGTGCTGACAAGTGCATGGAGAATTGTGATGACAAGGGTCATGGAGCATTCTGATGACAAGCTTGTGGAGTATTTTGATGACAATGGCATGGAGCATTGTGATGAAAATGGCATGGGGCTTTGTGATGAAAAAGGCATGGAGCCTTTTCGTGACAGGGTTCAAGGAGCATTCTGACGACAAGTGTCAGGGAGCATTGTGATGACAAGTGTATTGAGAATTGTGATGACAAAGGTCATGGAGCATTGTGATGAAAAGGGCATGGAGTACTGTGATGACAGTCATCATGGAGCGTTGTGATGACAAGTGTTATGGAACATTGTGATCACAAGGGTTTGGAGCATTGCGATGACAGAGGTCATGGATACTTTTGATTTCAAGGAGCATGGAGCACTGTGATGACTAGGGCATGAAGCAATGGGATCCCAAGGTTCTTGGAGGATAGTGATGACTATGGTAATGGAGTATTGTGATGACAAGCGCATAGAGCATTGTAAGGAGAGTGTCATGTAGCATTTTGCTGACAAAGGCATGGAGCATTGTGATGACATGTGTCATGGTGCACTTTGATGACAAGCGTCACAGAGCATTTTGAATATAGGGGTCATGGAGCATTGGGATGACAAGGGCATGGATCACTGTGATGACAAGGGTCATGGATCATTGGGATGAAAATGTTCATGGAGTATTGTGATGACAGGGGTCATGGAGCATTGTGATTACAGGGGTCATGGAGCATTGTGATGAAAAGAGTCCCGGATCATTGTGTTGTCAGGTGTCATGGAGTGTTTTGATGACAGTGGTCATGGAGAATTTTGATGATATTGGTCATGGAGCATTGTGATTAGAAGGTCATGGAGCATTGGGCTGAAAATGTTCATGGAGTATTGTGATGACAGGTGTCATGGAGCATTGTGATGACAAGGGAATGGAGCGTGGTGATGACAAGGTCCTGGAGCATTGTGATGAGATGACCATGGAGACTTGTGTTGACAAGTCTCATGGAGCATTCTGATGAAAAGGTGCATGGAGCATTGTGATTACAGGGGTCTTGGAGCATTGTGATGACAAGGGCATGGAGCACTGTGAGGAGAAGGCCATGGAACATTCTGATAACATGCGTCATGGAGCTTTGTGATGACAAGGGCATGGAGCATTGTGATTACAGGGGTCTTGGAGCATTGTGATGACAAGGGTCATGGAGCCTTGTGATGACAAGTCCGTGGAACAATGTGATGGCAGGGGTCATGGAGCATTGTTATGACAGATGTAACGGAGCATTGTGATGAGAAGGGCATTGAGCATTGGTCTGAAATGCTTCTTGAATTATTGTGATGAGAGTGGGCATGGAGCATTGTGATGACAAGGGCACGTACACTGTGATACATGGGTCATGGGGGATTGTAATGACAAGGGCATGGAGCATTGTGATGAGAAGGGCATCGAGCATTGTGATGACAATTGTCATGGAGCTTTGTGATGACCAGGGCATTGAGCAATATGATGAGAGGGTTCATGGAGCATTATGATGGCAATGACATGGAGCATTGTGATGCCAAGGGTCATGGAGCTTTGTGATGACAAAAGTCATGGAGCATTTTGATGACAAGGGTGTGGTGCATTGTGATGAGCAGGGCAGGGAGCATTTTGATGACAGGTTCATGCAGTAATTTGATGAAAAGTGTAATGGAACATTTTGATGACAGGGGTTATAAAACATTGTGATGCCATGGGTCATGGAGCTTTGGGATGAAAAGGGTCATGGAGTATTTTGATGACAGGGGTTATTGAACATTGTGATGTCAGGGATCATGGAACATTGTGCTGATAAGGGGATGTAGCATTGTGATGACAGGGGTCATGGAAACTTGTGATAACAGGGGTGAGGGAGGATTGTGATGACAAGTGATGGAACATTGTGATATCCGTTGTGAGAGAGCATTTGAATGAGAATTGCATGGAACATTGTGATTACAAGGTTTATGGAGCATAGCGATGTCAAAGTTGTGGTTCTTTGTGATGAAAAGTGCATGGCACGTTGTGATGACAAGGGTCATGGAGCATTGTTCTGACAAAGACATGGAGCATCGTGATGACAAGGGTCACGCAGCATTGTGATGAAAAGTTCATGGAGCATTGTGGTTACAAAGGTCACAGAGTCTTGTGATGACGCGGGCATGGACCGTTGTGATGACAAACGTTATGAAGCATTGTGATGACTGGAGTCACGCAGCACTGTGATGACAGGGGTCATGGAGCATTGTGATGACAAGGGCATGGAGCATTGTGATGACAGGTGCATGGAGCATCGGTCTGACAAGTTTCATAGATTACTGTGATGACAGTGGACATGGTGCATTTTGATGACAAGTGCATGGAGTATTGTGATGACAAGGGCATGGAATATTGTGAAGACAGGTGTCAGGGAGCATTGTGATGACATATGTCATGGTCCATTGCGATGACAATGGCATGGAGCATTGTGATGCCAAATATAATGGAGGATTGTGATGACAAATATAATGGAGCATTGTGATGACTAGGGCTTGGAGCATTATGATGACAAGGGCCATTGAGAGTTTTCATGAAAATGTCATGAAGCATTGTGATGACAAGGTCCTGGAGCATTGTGATGAGAAAATCATGGAGCCTTGTGATGACAGGTCTCATGGAGCATACTGATCAAAAGGGGCATGGAGCATTCTGATTACTTGGGTCTTGGAACATTGTGATAACAAGGGCATGGAGCATTGTGATGACAAGGGCATGGAGTATTGTGATGACAGGCATCATGGAGCGTTGTGATGACAAGGGCATGGAGCATTGGTCTAATAAGTTGTTTGGATTATTGTGATGAGAGTGGGAACAGCGCAATGTGATGACAAGGGCATGGAGCATTGTGATGACCAGGTCATGCAGTATTGTAAATAGAGGTGTCAGGGAGCATTGTGATGACATATGTAATGGCCCATTGTGATGACAATGGCATGGAGCATTGTGATGACAAGTGTCAGGGAGCATTGTGCTGACAAGAGCATGGAGAATTGTGATGACAAGGGTCATGGAGCATTCTGATGACAAGCTTGTGGAGTATTTTGATGACAATGGCATGGAGCATTGTGATGCAAATGGCATGGGGCTTTGTGATGAAAAAGGCATGGAGCCTTTTCGTGACAGGGTTCAAGGAGCATTCTGACGACAAGTGTCAGGGAGCATTGTGATGACAAGTGTATTGAGAATTGTGATGACAAAGGTCATGGAGCATTGTGATGAAAAGTGAATGGAGTATTGTGATGACAGTCATCATGGAGCGTTGTGATGACAAGTGTTATGGAACATTGTGATCACAAGGGTTTGGAGCATTGCGATGACAGAGGTCATGGATACTTTTGATTTCAAGGAGCATGGAGCACTGTGATGACTAGGGCATGAAGCAATGGGATCCCAAGGTTCTTGGAGGATAGTGATGACTATGGTAATGGAGTATAGTGATGACAGGCGCATAGAGCATTGTAAGGAGAGTGTCATGTAGCATTTTGCTGACAAAGGCATGGAGCATTGTGATGACATGTGTCATGGTGCACTTTGATGACAAGCGTCACAGAGCATTTTGAATATAGGGGTCATGGAGCATTGGGATGACAAGGGCATGGATCACTGTGATGACAAGGGTCATGGATCATTGGGATGAAAATGTTCATGGAGTATTGTGATGACAGGGGTCATGGAGCATTGTGATTACAGGGGTCATGGAGCATTGTGATGAAAAGAGTCCCGGATCATTGTGTTGTCAGGTGTCATGGAGTGTTTTGATGACAGTGGTCATGGAGAATTTTGATGATATTGGTCATGGAGCATTGTGATTAGAAGGTCATGGAGCATTGGGCTGAAAATGTTCATGGAGTATTGTGATGACAGGTGTCATGGAGCATTGTGATGACAAGGGAATGGAGCGTGGTGATGACAAGGTCCTGGAGCATTGTGATGAGATGACCATGGAGACTTGTGTTGACAAGTCTCATGGAGCATTCTGATGAAAAGGTGCATGGAGCATTGTGATTACAGGGGTCTTGGAGCATTGTGATGACAAGGGCATGGAGCACTGTGAGGAGAAGGCCATGGAACATTCTGATAACATGCGTCATGGAGCTTTGTGATGACAAGGGCATGGAGCATTGTGATTACAGGGGTCTTGGAGCATTGTGATGACAAGGGTCATGGAGCCTTGTGATGACAAGTCCGTGGAACAATGTGATGGCAGGGGTCATGGAGCATTGTTATGACAGATGTAACGGAGCATTGTGATGAGAAGGGCATAGAGCATTGGTCTGAAATGCTTCTTGAATTATTGTGATGAGAGTGGGCATGGAGCATTGTGATGACAAGGGCACGTACACTGTGATACATGGGTCATGGGGGATTGTAATGACAAGGGCATGGAGCATTGTGATGAGAAGGGCATCGAGCATTGTGATGACAATTGTCATGGAGCTTTGTGATGACCAGGGCATTGAGCAATATGATGAGAGGGTTCATGGAGCATTATGATGGCAATGACATGGAGCATTGTGATGCCAAGGGTCATGGAGCTTTGTGATGACAAAAGTCATGGAGCATTTTGATGACAAGGGTGTGGTGCATTGTGATGAGCAGGGCAGGGAGCATTTTGATGACAGGTTCATGCAGTAATTTGATGAAAAGTGTAATGGAACATTTTGATGACAGGGGTTATAAAACATTGTGATGCCATGGGTCATGGAGCTTTGGGATGAAAAGGGTCATGGAGTATTTTGATGACAGGGGTTATTGAACATTGTGATGTCAGGGATCATGGAACATTGTGCTGATAAGGGGATGTAGCATTGTGATGACAGGGGTCATGGAAACTTGTGATAACAGGGGTGAGGGAGGATTGTGATGACAAGTGATGGAACATTGTGATATCCGTTGTGAGAGAGCATTTGAATGAGAATTGCATGGAACATTGTGATTACAAGGTTTATGGAGCATAGCGATGTCAAAGTTGTGGTTCTTTGTGATGAAAAGTGCATGGCACATTGTGATGACAAGGGTCATGGAGCATTGTTCTGACAAAGACATGGAGCATCGTGATGACAAGGGTCACGCAGCATTGTGATGAAAAGTTCATGGAGCATTGTGGTTACAAAGGTCACAGAGTCTTGTGATGACGCGGGCATGGACCGTTGTGATGACAAACGTTATGAAGCATTGTGATGACTGGAGTCACGGAGCATTGTGATGACAGGGGTCATGGAGCATTGTGATGACAAGGGCATGGAGCATTGTGATGACAGGTGCATGGAGCATCCGTCTGACAAGTTTCATAGATTACTGTGATGACAGTGGACATGGTGCATTTTGATGGCAAGTGCATGGAGTATTGTGATGACAAGGGCATGGAATATTGTGAAGACAGGTGTCAGGGAGCATTGTGATGACATATGTCATGGTCCATTGCGATGACAATGGCATGGAGCATTGTGATGCCAAATATATTGGAGGATTGTGATGACAAGCGCATAGAGCATTGTAATGACAAAGTCATGTAGCATTTTGCTGACAAAGGCATGGAGCATTGTGATGACAGGTGTCATGTAGCAATGTGAATACAGGGGTCATGGAGCATTGTGATGACAAGGGCATGGATCATTGTGATGACAAGAGTCATGGAGCATTGGGCTGAAATTGTTCATGGAGTATTGTGATGACTGGGGTCATGGAGCATTGTGATGAGTAGGGAATGGAGCATTGTGATGACAAGAGTCCCGGATCATTGTGTTGTCAGGTGTCATGGAGTGTTGTGATGACAGTGGTCATGGAGCATTTTGATGATATTTGTCATGGAGCATTGTGATGAGAATTTCATGGAGCATTGGGCTGAAAATATTCATGGATTATTGTGATGACAGGGGTCATGGAGCATTGTGATGACCAGGGAATGGAGCATGGTGATGACAAGGTCCTGGAGCATTGTGATGATAAGACCATGGAGACTTGTGATGACAAGTCTCATGGAGCATTCTGATGAAATGTGGCATGGAGCATTGTGATTACATGGGTCTTGGAGCATTGTGATGACAAGGGCATGAAGTATTGTGATGACAGGGGTCATGAAGCCTTGTGATGACAAGGCCGTGGAACACTGTGATGGCAGGTGTCATGGAGCATTGTTATGACAGAGGTAATGGAGCATTGTGATGACAAGCGTCACGGAACATTGTGAATACAGGGTTCATGGAGCATTGGGATGACAAGGGCATGGATGATTGTGATGACAAGGGTCATGGAGGATTGGGCTGAAAATGTTCATGGGGTATTTTGATGACAGGGGTCATGGAGCATTGTGATAACAGGGTTAAGGGAGGATTGTGATGACTAGTGATGGAACATTGTGATATCACATGTGGGAGAGCATTTGGATGAGAAGTGCATGGAGAATTGTGATTACAAGGTTTATGGAGCATAGCAATGACAAGGTTGTGTATCATTGTGATGAAATGCGCATGGCACAATGTGATGACAAGGGTCATGGAGCATTGTCCTGACAAAGGCATGGAGCATTGTGATGACAAAGGTCATGGAACATTGTGATGAAAAGGGCATGGAGTATTGTGATGACAAGCATCATGGAGCGTTGTGATGACAAGTGCTATGGAACACTGTGATCACAAGGATTTGGAGCATTGTGATGACAGAGGTCATGGATCATTTCGATTTCAAGGAGCATGGAGCATTGTGATGACAAGGGCATGAAGCAATGTGATCCTGAGTTTCATGGAGGATTGTGATGACAATGGAAATGGAGTATTGTGATGACAAGCGCATAGAGCATTGTGATGACAAGGTCATGTAGCATTTTGCTGACAAAGGCATGGAACATTGTGATGACAAGTGTCATGGAGCACTGTGATGACAAGCGTCTCGGAGCATTGTGAATACAGGGGTCATGGAGCATTGGCAAGACAAGGGCATGGATCATTGTGATGACAAAGGTCATGGAGCACTGGGCTGAAAATGTTCATGGAGTGTTGTGATGACAGGGGTCATGGAGCATTTTGATGACTAGGGAATGGAACATTGTGATGACAAGAGTCCCGGATCATTGTGTTGTCAGGTGTCATGGAGTGTTGTGATGACAGTGGTCAAGGAGCATTGTGATGATATTAGCCATGGAGCATTGTGATGAGTAGGTCGTGGAGCACTGGGCTGAAAATGTTCATGGATTATTGTGAAGACAGGGGTCATGGAGCATTGTGATGACAAGGGAATGGAGCATGGTGATGACAAGGTCCTAGAGCATTGTTATGAGAAGACCATGGAGACTTGTGATGATAAGTCTCATGGAGCATTCTGATGAAAAGGGGCATGAAGCATTGTGATTACAGGGGTCTTGTAGCATTTTGATGGCAAGAGCATGGAGCATTGTGATGAGAAGGCCATGAAGCATTCTGATGACATGTGTCATGGAGCTTTTTGATGACAAGGGCATGGAGCATTGTGATGACATGTGTCATGGAGCATTGTGATGACAACGGAATGGAGCATGGTGATGACAAGGTCCTGGGGCATCGTGATGAGAAGACCATGGAGACTTCTGATGAGAAGTCTCATGGAGCATTCTGATGAAAAGAGCATGGAGCATTGTGATTACATGTGTCTTGGAGCATTGTGATGACTAGGGCATGGAGCATTGTGATGAGAAGGCCATGGAGCATTCTGATGACATGTGTCATGGAGTTTTGTGATGAGAAAGGCATGGAGCATTTGTGATTACAGGGATCTTGGAGCATTGTGATGAAATGTGCATGGATCATTGTTATGAAAAAGGGATGGAGCCTTGTCATGACAGGGTTCATGGAGCATTCTGACGACAAGTGTCAGGAAGCATTGTGATGACAAGTGTATTGAGCATTGTGATGACAAAGATCATGGAGCATTGTGATGAGAAGACCATGGATAATTGTGATGATGAGCGTCATGGGGTGTTGTGATGATAAGTGTTATGGAACATTGTGATCACAAGGTTTTGGAACATTATGATGACAGAGGTCATGGAGAATATTGATTTCATTGTGATGACAATAGCCTGTAGCATTATGATGATGGGAATGGTGCATTGTGATGACAGGGTTCATGGAGCATTGAGATGAAAAGGGGCATGGAGCATTGTGATTACAAGGGTCTTGGAGCATTGTGATGACAAGGGCATGGAACACTGTGATGAGAAGGCCATGGAACTTTCTGATGACATGCGTCATGTAGCTTTGTGATGACAAGGGAATGGAGCATTGTGCTTTCAGAGGTCTGGAGCATTGTGATGACAAGTGTCATGGAACCTTGTGATGACTAGAGCGTGGAACATTTTGATGGCAAATGTCATGGTGCATTTTTATGACAGGTGTAATGGAGCATTTTGATGAGAAGGGCATGGAACATTGGTCTGAAATGTTTCATGGATTATTGTGATGAGAGTGGGGAAGGAGCATTGTGATGACAAGGGCACGGAACACTGTGATACATGGGTCAGGCAGGATTGTAATGACAAGGGCATGGAGCATTGTGATGAGAAGGGCATCGAGCATTGTGATGACAAGTGTCATGGAGCTTTGTGATGACATGTGCATGGAGCAATGTGATGAGAGGGTTCATGGAGCATTGTGATGACAATGACATGGAGCATTGTGATGCCAAGGGTCATGGAGCTTTGTGATGACAAGTCATGGAGCATTTAGATGACAAGATCATGGTGCATTGTGCTGAGAAATGCAGGGAGCATTTTGATGACCAGGTCATGCATCAATTTGATAAAAACTGTAAAGGAACATTTTGATGGCAGGGGTTATAGAACATTGTGATGTCAGGGGTCTTGGAGCTTTGTGATGAAAAGGGTCATGGAGCATTTTGATGACAGGGATTATGGAGCATTGTGATGTCAGGGGTCATGGAACATTGTGATGATAAAGGGATGTAGCATTGTGATGACAGGGTCCTGGAACATTGTGATTACAGGGATGAGGGAGTATTGTGATGACTAGAGATGGAACATTGTGATATCTCTGGTGAGAGAGCATTTTGATGAGAAGTGCATGGACCATTGTGATTACAAGGTTTATGAAGCATAGCCATGACAAGGTTGTTGACTGTTGTGATGAAATGCGCGTGGCACATTGTGATGACTATGTTCATTGAGCATTGTTCTGACAAAGAAATGGAGCTTTGTGATGACAAGGGCATGGAGCATTGTGATTACATGGGTCATGGAGCATTTTGATGACAATGGCGTCGAGCATGGTGATGAGAAGGCCATGGATAATTGTGATGACGCGCATCATGGAGCACAGTAATGACAAGGGGTATGGAGCATTGTGATGACAGTGGCCATGGAGAAATGTGTTGACAAGTGTCATGGAGCATTCTGATGACAAGCTTGTGGAGTATTGTGACGACAATGGCTTGGAGCATTGTGATGAAAAGGGCATGGAGCATTGTGATGAAAAAGGCATGAAGCCATTTCATGACAGGTTTCAAGGAGCATTCTGATGACAAGTGTCAGGGAACATTGTGATGACATGTGTATTGAGAATTGTGATGAAAAAGATCATGGAGCATTTTGACGAAAAGGGCATAGAGTATTGTGATGACAGGCATCATGGAGCATTGTGATGACAAGTGTTATGGAACATTGTGATCACAAGGGTTTGGAGCATTGTGATGATAGAAGTCATGGATCATTTTGTTTTCAAGGAGCATGCAGCATTGTGATGACAAGGGCATGAAGCAATGTGATCCCAAGGTTCATGGATGATTGTGATGACAATGCTAAGGGAGTATTGTGATGACAAGCAAATGGAGCATTTTGATGGCAAGGTCATGTAGCATTTTGCTGACACAGGCATGGAGCATTGTGATGATAAGGGTCATAGAGCACTTTGATGAGAAGCATCACGGATCATTGTGATTACAGGGGTCATGGACCATTGGGATGGCAAGGTCATGGATCATTGTGATGACAAGTGTCATGGAGCATTGGGCTGAAAATATTAATGGAGCATTGTGATGACTAGGGAATGGAGCATTGTGATGACTAGAGTCCCGGATCACTGTGTTGTCAGGGGTCATGGAGCGTTGTGATGACAGTGGTAATGGAGCATTATGATGATAGGGATCATGAAGCATTGTGATGAGAAGTTCCTGGAGAATTGGCGTGAAAATGTTCAGGAAGTATTGTGAGGACAGGGGTCATGGAGCATTGTGATGACAAGGGAATGGAGCACTGTGATGAAAGGTTCCTGGAGCACTGTGATGAGGAGACCATGGAGCCTCGTAATAAGAAGTCTCATGGAGCATTCTGATGAAAAGGGGCATGGAGTATTGTGATTACAGGGGTCTTGGAGCATTGTGATGACAAGGGCATGGAGCATTGTGATTACTGGTGTCTTGGAGCATTGTGATGAAATTGGCATGGATCATTGTTATGAAAATGGTATGGAGCCTTGTCATGACAGGGTTCTAGGAGCATACTGATGAGAAGTGTCAGGGAGCATTGTGATGACATGTGTATAGAGCATTGTGATGACAAAGGTCATGGAGCACTGTGATGAGAAGACCATGGATAACTGTGATGATGAGCTTCATGGGGCGTTGTGATGATAAGTGTTATGGAACATTGTGATCACAAGGATTTGGAGCATTGTGATGAGATAGATCATCGAATATTTTGATTTCATTGTGATGACAATAGCCTGAAGCATTCTGATGATGGTCATGTTGCATTTTGATGACAGGGTTCATGGAGCATTGAGATGCAAAGAGGCATGGAGCATTGTGATTAGAGGGTTCATGGAGCATTGTGATGAAAATTGCATGGAGCATTGAGATGCCAATTGTCATGGAGCTTTGTGATGACAAAAGTCATGGAGCATTTTGATGACAAGGGCGTGGTACATTGTGATGAGAAGGGCAGGGAGCATTGTGATGACAGGGTCATAGAGCAATTTGATGAAAAGTGTCATGGAATATTTTAATGACAGGGGTTATGGAACATTGTGATGTCAGGTTTCATGGAACATTTTGATGAAAAGGATCATGGAGAATTATGATGACAGGGGTTATGGAACATTGTGATGTCAGGGTTCATTGAGCATTTTGAGGAAAAGTGTTATGGAGCATTATGATGACAGGGGTTATGGAATATTGTGATGTCAGGGGTCACCGAACTTTGTGATGATATGTGCATGTAGCATTGCAAAGACAAAAGTCATGGAATATTGTGATGACAGGGGTGAGGGAGTATTGTGGTGAATAGTGCTGTAACATTGTGATATCATTGGTGAGAAAGCATTTTGATGAGAAGTGCATGGAGAATTGTGATGACAAGTTTTATGGAGCATCGTGGTGACAAGATTGTGGAGCACTGTGATGAGAAGCACAGGGTGCACTGTGATGACATGGGTCATGGAGCATTGATCTGACAAGCGCATGGAGCATTGTGATGACAAGGGTCATGGAGCATTGTGCGGAGAAAGGCATAGAGCATTGTGATGACAAGGGTCAAAGAGCATTGTGATGAAAAGTTATTGGACCATTGTGGTTGAATATGTCACAGAGACTGTTGATGACGAGGGCATGGACCATTGTGATGACAAAGGTCAAGAAGCATTGTGATGAATGGAGGCATGGAGCATTGTGATGACAGGCGTCATGGAGCATTGTGATAACAGGGACATGGAGCATTGTGATGACAAGGGAATGGAGCATTGGTCTAATAAGTTTCATGGATTATTGTGATGACTGTTGTAATGGCGCATTGTGATGACCAGGTCATGCAGTATTGTGAAGACAGGTGTCAGGGAGCATTGTGATGACATATGTAATGGCCCATAGTAATGACAATGGCATGGAGCATTGTGATGCCAAGTGTCATGGAGGATTCTGATGACAAAGGTAATGGAGCATTGTGATGACAAGTGTCAGGGAGAATTTTGCTGACAGGTGCAGGGAGAATTGTGATGAAAACGGTCATGAAGAATTCTGATGACAAGCTTGTGGAGTATTTTGATGACAATGGCATGGAACATTGTGATGAAAAAGGCATATGGCATTGTGATGACAAGTGTATTGAGATTTGTGATGACAAATGTCATCGAGCTTTGTGATGAGTAGGGCATGGAGTATTGTGATGACAGGCATCATGGAGCGTTGTGCTGACAAGTGTTATGAAACATTGTGATCACAAGGGTTTGGAGCATTGTGATGACAGAGGTCATGGATCATTTTGATTTCAAGGAGCATGGAGCATTGTAATGACAAGGGCATGAAGCAATGTGATCCCAAGGTTCATGGAGGACTGTGATGACAATGGTAATGGAGTATTTTGATGAAAAGCGAATAGAGCATTGCAATGACAAGGTCAGGTAGCATTTTGCCGACAAAGGCATGGAGCATTGTGATGACAGGTGTCATGGAGCAATGTGATGACAAGCGTCACGGAGCATTGTGAATACAGGGGTCATGGAGCATTGGGATGACAAGGGCATGGATCTTTGTGATGACAATTATCATGGAGCATTGGGCTGAAAATGTTCAAGGAGTATTGTTATGACAGGGATCATGGAGCATTTTGATGACAAGTTCCTGGAGCACTTTGATGAGAAGACAATGGAGACTTGTGATGACAAGTCTCATGGAGCATTCTGATGAAAAGGGACATGCAGCATTGTGATTACAGGGGTCTTGGAGCATTGTGATGACAAGGGCATGGAGCATTGTGAGGAGAAGGCCATGGAGCATTCTGATGACATGCGTCATTGAGCTTTGTGATGACAAGGGCATGGAGCATTGTGATTACAGGGGTCTTGGAGCATTGTGATTAAAAGGGCATGGATCATTGTGATGAAAAAGGCATGGAGACGTGTCATGACAGGGTTAATGGAGCATACTGATGACAAATGTCAGGGAGCATTGTGATGACAAGTGTATTGAGCATTGTGATAACAAAGGTCATGGAGCATTGTGATGAGGAGACCATGGATAATTGTGATGATGAGCGTCATTGGGTTTTGTGATGATAAGTGTTATGGAACATTGTGATCACAAGGGATTGGAGCATTTTGATGACAGAGGTCATGGAGCACTGAGATGAAAAGTGGCATGGAGCATTGTGATTACAGGGTTCTTGGAGCATTGTGATGTCAAGGGCATGGAGCATTTTGATGAGAAGGACATGGAACATTCTGATGGCATGTGTCATGGAGCTTTGTGATGACAAGGGCATGGAGCATTGTGATTACAGGTGTCTTGGAGCATTGTGATGACAAGTGTCATGGAGCCTTGTGATGACAAGTCCGTGGAATATTGTGATGGCAGGGGTCATGGAACATTGTTATGATAGGGATAATGGAGCATTGTGATGAGAAGGACATGGAGCATTGTGAATACAAGGTTTATGGAGCATTACCATGACAAATTTGTGGACCTTTGTGATGAAAAGCGCGTAGCATATTGTGATGACAAGGGTCATGGAGCATTTTTCTGACAAAGGCATGGAGCATTTTGATGACAATGGTCACGAAGCATTGTGATGAAAAGTTCATGGAGCATTGTGGTTATAAAGGTCACAGAGCCTTGTGATAACGCGGTCATGGACCATTGTGATGACAAATGTTATGAAGCATTGTGATGACTGGAGTCATGGAGCATTGTGATGACAGTGGACATGGAGCATTGTGATGACAAGGGCATAGAGCATTTTGGTGACAGGGGCATGGAGCATTGGTCTGACAAGTTTCATAGATTATTGTGATGATAGTGGACATGGTGCATTGTGATGACAAGGGCATGGATCATTGTGATGAGAAGGTCATGCAGTATTGTGAAGACAGCTGTCAGGGAGCATTGTGATGACATATGTAATGGCCCATTGTTGTGACAATGGCATGGAGCATTGTGATGCCAAGTGTCATGGATGATTCTGATGACAAATGTAATGGAGCATTGTGATGACAATGGCTTGGAGCATTGTGATGACAAGGGTTAAGGAGCATTGTGCTGACCAGTTCATGGAGAATTGTGATGACAAGGGTCATGGAGCAATCTGATGACAAACTTGTGGAGTATTATGATGACAATGGCATGGAGCAGTGTGATTAAAACGGCATGGGGCATTGTGATGAAAAAGGCATGGAGCCTTTTCATGACAGAGTTCAAGGAGCATTCTGACGACAAGTGCAGGGAGCATTGTGATGACAAGTGTATTGAGAATTGTGATGACCAAGGTCATGGAGCATTGTGATGAAAAGGGCATGGAGTATTGTGATGACAGGCATCATGGAGCGTTGTGATGACAAGTGATATGGAGCATTGTGATCACAAGGCTTTGGAGCATTTTGATGACAGATTTCATGGATCATTTTGATATCAAGGAACATGGAGCATTGTGATGACAAGGGCATAAAGCAATGTGATCCCAAGGTTCATGGAGGATTGTGATGACAATGGTAATGGAGTATTGTGATGACAAGCGCATAGAGCATTGTAATTACAAGGTCATTTAGCCTTTTGCTGACAATGTCATCTAGCATTGTGATGACAGGTGTCATGGAGCACTGTGATGACATGCATCACGGAGGATTGTGAACACAGGGGTCATGGAGCATTGGGTTGAAAAGGGCATGCATCATTGTGATGACAAGTATCATGGAGCATTGGGCTGAAAATATTCATGAAGTATTGTGATGACAGGGGACATGGAGAATTGTGATGACATAGGTCATGGAGAATTTTGATTTCATTGTGCTGACAATAGCCGGAAGCATTATAATGATGGGCATGATGCATTGTGATGACAGGGTTCATGGAGCATTGAGATGAAAAGGGGCATGGAGCATTGTGATTACAGGGGTCTTGAGCATTGTGATGACAAGGTCATGGAGCATTGTGATGAGAAAACCATGGAACATTCTGTTGATATGTGTCATGGAGCTTTGTGATGACAAGGGCATGGAGCATTGTGATTACAGGGGTCTTGGATCATTGTGATGACAAGTGTCATGGAGCCTTGTGATTACAAGTCCGTGGAACATTGTGATGGCAGGGGTCATGGAGCATTGTGATGAGAAGGGCATGGAGCATTGTGATTACATGGGCACGGAACACTGTGATACATGGGTCATGCAGGATTTTAATGACTAGGGCATGGAGCATTGTGATGAGAAATGCATCGAGCATTGTGATGACAAGTGTCATGGAGCTTTCTGATGACAAGGGCATGGAGCAATGTGATGAGAGGGTTCATGGAGCATTGTGATGACAATGACATGGAGCATTGTGATGCCATGTGTCATGGAGCTTTGTGATGACAAGTCATGGAGCATTTTGATGACAAGGGAATGGTTCATTGTGATGAGAAGTGCAGGGAGCATTTTGATGACCTGGTCATGCAGCAATTTGATAAAAAGTGTAATGGAATATTTTGATTGCATGGGTTATAGAACATTGTGATGTCAGGGTTTTTGGAGCTTTGGGATGAAAAGGGTCATGGAGCATTTTGATGACAGGTGTTATGGAACATTGTTATGTCAGGGGTCATGCAATATTGTGATGATAAAGGGATGTAGCATTGTGATGACAGGGTCATGGAACATTGTGATTCCAGGGCTGAGGGTGTATTGTGATGACTAGTGATGGAAAATTGTGATATCTATGGTGAGAGAGCATTTTGATGAGAAGTTCATGGACCATTGTGATAACAAAATTTATGGAGCATTGCAATCATAAGGTTGTGGACAGTTGTGATGAAATGTGCGTGGCACATTGTGATGACAATGGTCATGGAGCATTGTTCTGACAAAGACATGGAGCATTGTGATGACAAGTGTCCCAGAGAATGGTGAGGAAATGTTCATGGCGCATTGTGGTTACAAATGTCACAGAGCCTTGTGATGACGCGGACATGGACCATTGTGATGACAAACGTTATGAAGCATTGTGATGACTGGAGTCACGGAGCATTGGGATGACAGGGGAATGGAGCATTGGTCTGAAAAATTTCATAGATTATTGTGATGACCATGGGCATGGTGCATTGTGACGACAAGGGCATGGAGCATTGTGATGAGAAGGTCATGGAATATTGTGAAGAGAGATGTCAGGGAGCATTGTGATGACATATGTCATGGTCCATTGCGATGACAATGGCATGGAGCATTGTGATGCCAATTGTAATGGAGGATTGTGATGACAAATAAAATGGAGAATTGTGATGATTAGGGCTTGCAGCATTATGATGACAAGGGCCTTTGAGAATTTTCATGACAAGGTCGTGAAGCATTGTGATGACAAGATCCTGGAGCATTGTGATGACAAAGCTATGGAGCCTTGTGATGACAAGTCTCATGGAGCATACTGATGAAAAGGGGCATGGAGCATTGTGATTACAGGGGTCATGGAACATTGTGATGACAAGGGCATGGAACATTGTGAGGAGAAGACCAAGGAGCATTCTGATGGCATGCGCCATTGAGATTTGTGATGACAAGTGCATGGAGCATTTTGATTACATTGGTCTTGGAGCATTGTGATGAAAAGGGCATGGATCATTGTGATGAAAAAGGCATGGAGCCTTGTCATGACAGGGTTCAAGGAGCATACAGACAACAAGTGTCAGGGAGCATTTTGATGACAAGTGTATTGAGCATTGTGATGACAAAGGTCATGGAGCATTGTGATTAGAAGACCAAGGATAATTGTGATGACGAGCATCAAGGGGCATTGTGATGACAAGTGTTATGGAATATTGTGATCACAAGGGATTGGAGCATTGTTATGACAGAGATCATGGTGCATTTTGATTTCATTTTGATGACAATAGCATGAGGCATTATGATTATAGGCATGGTGCATTGTGATGACAGTGTTAATGGATCATTGAGATGAAAAAGGGCATGGAGCATTGTGATTACAGGGTTCTTTGAGTGTTGTGATGAGAAGGGTCATGGAGCCTTGTGATGACAAGGCCATGGAATATCGTGATGGCAGGGGCATGGAGCATTGTTATCAGAGGGTTAATGGAGCATTGTGATGGCAAGGGCATGGATCATTGTGATGAGAAGGCCATGTAGCATTCTGATGACATGTGTCATGGAGCATTGTGATGACAATGACATGGAGCATTGTGATGCCATGGGTCAGGGCTCTTTGAGATGACAAAGGTCATGGAGCATTTTGATGGCAAGGGCGTTGTGCTTTGTGATGAGAAGGGCAGGGAGAATTGTGATGACAGGTTCATGGAGCAATTTGTTGAAAATTTTCATGGAACATTTTGATGACAGGTGTTATGGAACATTGTGATGTCAGGGGTCATCGAACATTTTGATGATAAGTGCATGTAGCATTGTGAATACAGGAGTCATGGAACATTGTGATGACAGGTGGGAGGGATTATTGTGACAAATAGTGATGTAGCATTGTGATATCAATTGTGAGAGAGCATTTTGATGAGAAGTGCATGGAGGATTATGATGACAATGTTTATGGAGCATTGTGATGACAAGATTGTAGAGCACTGTGATGACAAGCGCATGGTGCATTGTGATGACATGTGTCATGGAGCATTGTGCTGACAAGCGCAAGTAGAATTGTGATGACAAGGGTCACGGAGCATTGTGCTGAGAAAGGCATAGAGGATTGTGATGACAAGGGTCAAAGAGCATTGTATGAAAAGTTCATGGGGCATTGTGGTTAAAATGGTCACAGAGACTGTTGATGACGAGGGCATGGACCATTGTGATAACAAATGTCATGAAGCATTGTGATGACTGGAGTCACGGAGGATTGTGATGACAGGGGTCAGGGAGCATTGTGATAAGTAGGGCATGGAGCACTGTGATGACAAGGGCATGGAACATTAGTCTAATAAGTTCCATGGATTGTTGTGATGACAGTTCGAATGGCACATTGTGATGACAAGGGCATGGAGCATTGTGATGACCAGGTCATGCAGTATTGTGAAGACAGGTGTCAGGGAGCATTGTGATGACATATGTAATGGCCCATTGTGATGACAATGGAATGGAGAATTGTGATGACCAGGTCATGCAGTATTGTGAAGAGAGGTGTCAGGGAGCATTGTGATGACATATGTAATGGCCCATTGTGATGACAATGGCATGGAGCATTGTGATGCCAAGTGTCATGGAGGATTCTGATGACAAAGGTTATGGAACATTGTGATGACAATGGCTTGGAGCATTGTGATGACATGGGACAGGGAGCATTGTGCTGACAATTGCATGGAGAATTGTGATGACAAGGGTCATGCAGCATTCTGATGACAAGCTTGTGGAGTATTTTGATGACAATGGCATGGAGCATTGTGATGAAAACCACATGCGGCATTGTGATGAAAATGTCATGGAGCCTTTTCGTGACAGGTTTCAAGGAGCATTCTGATGACAATGTCAGGGAGCATTGTGATGACATGTATATTGAGAATTGTGATGACAAAAGTTATGGAGCATTGTGATGAAAAGGGCATGGAGTATTGTGATGACAGGCATCATGGAGCGTTGTGATGACAAGTGTTATGGAAGATTGTGATCACAAGGGTTTGGAGCATTTTGATGACAGAGGTCATGGATCATATTGATTTAAAGGAGCATGGAGCATTGTGATGACAAGGGCATGAAGCAATGTGATCCCAAGGTTCATGGAGGATTGTGATGACAATGGACATGGAGTATTGTGATGACAAGCGCATAGAGCATTGTAATGACAAGGTTATGTAGCAATTTGCCGACAAAGGCATGGAGCATTGTGATGACATGTGTCATGGAGCACTGTGATGACAAGAGTCATGGACCATTGTGAATACAGGGGTCATGGAGCATTGGGATGACAAGGGCATGGATCATTTTGATGACAAGTGTCATGGAGCACTGGGCTGAAAATATTCATGGAGTGTTGTGATGACATGGGTCATGGAGCATAGTGATGTGTAGGGAATGGAGCATTGTGATGACAGGAGTCCCGTATCATTGTGTTGTCAGGAGTCATGGAGTGTTGTGATGACAGTGGTCATGGAGCATTGTGAAGATATTGGCCACGGAGTATTGTGATGTGTAGGTCGTGGAGCATTGAGCTGAATATGTTAATGGATTATTGTGATGACAGGGGTCATGGAGCATTGTGATGACAAGGGAATGGAGAATGGTGATGACAATATCCTGGATCTTTGTGATGAGATGACCATGGAGACTTGTGGTGAGAAATCTCACGGAGCATTCTGATGAAAAGGGGCATGGAGCATTGTGATTACAGGGGTCTTGGAGCCTTTTGATGACTAGGGCATGGAGCTTTGTGATGAGAAGGCCATGGGGCATTCTGATGACATGCTTCATGGAGTTTTGTGATGACAAGCACATGGAGCATTGTGATGACAGTGATCTTGGAGCATTGTGATGAAAAGGGCATGGATCATTGTGATGAAAACGTCATGGAGCCTTGTCATGACAGGGTTCAAGGAGCATAATGACATGTGTCAGGGAGCATTGTGATGACAAGTGTATTGAGCACTGTGATGACAAAGGTCATGGAGCATTGTGATGAGAATACCATGGATAATTGTGATGATGAGCGTCATGGGGATTTGTGATGATAAGTGTTATGGAACATTGTGATCACAAGGGTTTGGAGCATTATGATGACAGAGGTCATGGAGAATTTTGATAGAATTTTGATGACAATAGCCTGAAGCATTATGATGATGTGCATGGTGCATTGTGATGACAGGGTTCATGGAGCATTGAGATGCAAAGTGGCATGGAGCATTGTGATTACAGGGGTCTTGGAGCATTGTGATGTCAAGGGTCAGGGAGCCTTGTGATGACAAGGCCGTGGAACATTGTGATGGCAGGGTCATGGAGCATTTTTATGACAGAGGTAATGGAGCATTGTGATGAGAAGTGCATTGAGCATTGGCCCGAAAGTTTTCATGGATTATTTTGATGAGAGTGGGCATGGAGCACTGTGATGACAAGGGCACGGAACACTGTGATACATGGGTCATGGAGGATTGTGATGAAAACGGCATGGAGCATTTTGATGAGCAGGGCATCGAGCATTGTGATGACAAGTGTCATGGAGCATTGTGATGACAAGGGCATGGAGCAATGGGATGAGAGCGTTCAGGGAGCATTGTGATGAAAATGACATGGAGCATTGTGATGCCAAGGGTCATGGAGCTTTGTGATGACAACGGTCATGGAGCATTTTGATGACAAGCGTGTGGTGCATTGTGATGAGAAGGAAAGGGAGCATTTTGATGACAGTTTCATGCTGCAATTTGATGAAAAGTGTCATGTAACATTTTGACGACAGGGGTTACAGAACATTGTGATGCCATGGGTCATGGAGCTTTGGGCTGAAAAGTGTCATGGAGCATTGTGATGACAGTGGTTATGGAATATTGTGATGTCACGGGTCATGGAACATTGTGATTACAGGGTTGAGGGAGGATTGTGATGACTAGTGATGGAACATTGTGATATATCAGGTGAGAGAGCATTTGGATGAGAAGTGCATGGACCATTGTGATTACAAGGTTTATGGAGCATATCGATGACAAGGTTGTGGATCATTGTGATGAAAAGCGCATGGCACATCGTGATGACAAGGGTCATGGAACATTGTTCTGACAAAGGCATGGAGCATTGGGATAAGAAGTGTCACGGAGCATTGTGATGAAAAGTTCATGGAGCATTGTGGTTACAAAAGTCACAGAGCCTTGTGATGACGCGGGCATGGACCGTTGTGATGACAAACGTTATGAAGCATTGTGATGACTGGAGTCACGGAGCATTGTGATGTCAAAAATAATTTAGCATTGTGATGACAATGGCTTGGAGCATTGTGATGACAAGGTTCAGGGAGCATTGTGCTGACAAGTGCATGGATAACTGTGATGAAAAAGGTCATGGAACATTCTGATGACAATCTTGTGGAGTATTTTGATGACAATGGCATGGAGCATTGTGATGAAAATGGCATGGGGCATTGTGATTAGAAAAGCATGGAGCCTTTTCGTGACAGGTTTCAAGGAGCATTCTGACGGCAAGTTTCTGGAAGCATTGTAATGACAAGTGTATTAGAATTGTGATGACAAAGGTTATGGAGCATTGTGATGAAAAGGCCGTGGAGTATTGTGATGACAGGCATCATGGAGCGTTGTGATGACAAGTGTTATGGAACATTGTGATAACAAGGGTTTGGAGCATTGTGGTGACAGAGGTCATGGATCATTTTGATTTCAAGGAGCATGGAGCATTGTGATGACAAGGGTATGAAGCAATGTGATCCCAAGGTTCATGGAGGATTGTGATGACAATGGTAAAGGAGTATTTTGATGACAAGCGCACAGAGCATTGTAATGACAAGGTCATGTAGCATTTGCTGACAAAGGCATGGAGCATTGTGATGACAGGTGTCATGGAGCACTGTGATGACAAGCGTCACGGAGCATTGTGAATACAGTGGTCATGGAGCATTGGAATGACAAGGGCATGGTTCAATGTGATGACAAGTGTCATGGAGCATTGGGCTGACAATGTTCATGGAGTATTGTGATGACAGGGGTCATGGAGCATTGTGATGACTTGGGAATGGAGCATTTTGATGACAAGAATTCCGGATCATTGTGTTGTCAGGTGTCATGGAGTGTTGAGATGACAGTGGTCATGGTGCATTGTGATGATATTGGCCATGGAGAATTGTGATGAGTAGGTCGTGGAGCATTGTGATTACAGGTGTCTTGATGCATTGTGATGAAAAGGGCATGTATCATTGTGAAGAAAAAGGCATTGAGCCTTGTCATGACAGTGTTCAAGGAGCATACTTACGACAAGTGTCAGGTAGCATTGTGATGACAAGTGTTTTGAGCATTTGATGACAAAGGTCATAGAGCATTGTGATGAGAAGACCATGGATAATTGTGATGATGAGCGGCATGGGGTGTTGTGATGATGTCTTATGGAACATTGTGATCACAAGGGTTTGGAGCATTATGATGACAGATGTCATGGAGAATTTAGATTTCATTGTGATGACAATAGCATGAAACATTATGATGATGGGCATGGTGCATTGTGATGACTGGGTTCATGGAGCATTGAGATGAAAAGTGGAATGGAGCATTGTGATTACCGGGGTCTTGGAGCATTGTGATGGCTAGGGCATGGAGCATGGTGATGAGAAGGCCATGGAAAATTCTGATGACATGCATCATGGAGCACTGTGATGACAAGGGCATGGAGCATTGTGATTACAGGGGTCTTGGGGAATTGTGATGACAAGGATCATGGAGCCTTGTGATGACATGCCGTTGAACAATGTGATGGCAGGTGTCATGGAGGATTGTTATGACAGAGTTAATGGAACATTGTGATGAGAAGGGCATTGAGCTTTGGTCTAAAATATTTCATGGATTATTGTAATGAGAGTGGGCATGGAGCATTGGGATGACAAGGGCACGGAACACTGTGATACATGGTTCATTGAGGATTGTAATGACCAGGACATGGAGCATTGCGATGAGAAGGGTATTGAGCATTGTGATGACAAGTGTCATGGAGCTTTGTGATGACAAGGGCATGGAGAAATGTGATGAGAGTGTTCCTGGAGCATTGTGATGACAATGACATGGAGCATTGTGATGCCAAGGGTCATGGAGATTTGTGATGACAAATAACAGGGAGCATTTCGATGACAATGGTGTGGTGCATTGTGATGAGAAGGGCAGGGAGCATTTTCATTACAGGTTCATGCAGAAATTTGATTAAAATATAATGGAATATTTTGAGAACAGGGGTTATAGAACATTGTGACGTCAGGTGTCATGGAGCTTTGGGATGAAAAGGGTCATGGAGCATTTTGATTACAGGGGTTATGGAACATTGTGATGTCCGGGATCATGGAACATTGTGATGATAAGGTTATGTAGCACTGTGATGACAGGGGTCATGGAACATTACGATTACAGGAGTGAGGGAGTATTGTGATGACTAGTGATGGAACATTGTGATATCTCTGGTGAGAGAGCATTTGGATGAGAAGTGCATGGAGCATTGGGATTACAAGGTTTATGAAGCATAGCGATGACAAGGTTGTGGACCGATTTGATGAAAAGCACGTGGCACATTGTGATGACAAGGGTCATGGAGCATTGTTCTGACAAAGGCATGGAGCATTGTGATGACAAGGGTCACGGAGCATTGTGATGAAAAGTTCATGGAGCATTTTGGTTACAAAGGTCACAGAGCCTTGTGATGACACGGGCAAGGTCCGTTTTGATGACAAACCTTATGAAGCATTGTGATGACTGGAGTCACGGAGCACTGTGATGATAGGGGTCATGGAGCATTGTGATGACATTGGCATGGAGCGTTGTGATGACAGGGGCATGGAGCATTGGTCTGACAAGTTTCATAAATTATTGTGATGACAGTGGACATGGTGCATTGTGATGACAAGGGTATGGATCATGGTGATGAGAAGGTCATGGAGTATTGTGAAGACAGGTGTCAGGGAGCATTGTGATGACATATGTCATGGTCCATTGCGATGATAATGGCATTGAGCATTGTGATGCCAAATGTAATGGAGGATTGTGATGACAAATAAAATGGAGCATTGTGATGACTAGGGCTTTGAGCACTATGATGACAAGGGCAATTGAGAATTTTCATGACAACGTCGTGAAGCATTGTGATGACAAGGTCCTGGAGCATTGTGATGAGAAATCCATGGAGCCTTGTGATGACAATCTCATATAGCATACTGATCAAAAGGGACATGGACCATTGTGATTACAGGGGTCTTGGCACATTGTGATGACAAGGGCATGGATCATTGTGAAGAGAAGGCCAAGGAGCATTCTGAGGACATGCGTCATTGAGCTTTGAGATGACAAGCGCATGGAGCATTGTGATTACAGGGGTCTTGTAGCATTGTGATGAAAAGGGCATGGAATATTGTGATGAAAAATGCATGGAGCCTTGCCATGACAGTGTTCAAGGAGCAAACAGACAACAAGTGTCATGGAGCATATTGATGACAAGTGTATTCAGCATTGTGATGACAAATGTCATTGAACATTGTGATGAGAAGGCCATGGAGCATTCTGATGACATGTGTCATGGAGCTTAGTGATGACAAGGGCATGGAGCAATGTGATGCCAAGGGTCATTGATATTTGTGATGACAAAGGTCATGGAACATTTTGATGACAAGGGCGTTGTGCATTGTAATGAGAAGTGCATGGAGCATTGTGATGACATGGTCACGGAGAAATTTGATGAAAAGTGTCAAGGAACATTTTGATGACAGGGGTTATAGAACATTGTGATGTCATGGGTCATCGAACATTGTGATGATAAGTGCATGTAGCATTGTGATGACAGGAGTCATGGAACATTGTGATGACAGAGATGAGCGAGTATTGTGTCGAATAGTGAAGTAACATTGTGATATCAGTGGTGAGAAAGCATTTCGATGAGAAGGGCATGGAGCATTGTGATGACAAGGTTTATGGAGAATTGTGATGACAAGATTGTGGAGCACTGTGATGACAAGCGCATGGTGCATTGTGATGACATGTGTCATGGAACATTGTGCTGACAAGCGCCTGGAGCATTGTGAGGACAAGGGTCAAGGAGCATTGTGCTGAGAAAGGCATAGAGCATTGTGATGACAAGGGTCAAAGAGAATTGTGATGAAAAGTTCATGGAGCATTGTCGTTAAAAAGGTCACAGAGACTGCTGATGATGAGGGCATGGACCATTGTGATGACAAAGGTCATGAAGCATTGTGATGACTGGAGTCACGGAGCACTGTGATGACAGGGGTCATGGAGCATTGTGATGAAAAGGGGCATGGAGCATTGTGATGACAAGGGCATGTATCATTGGTCTCATAATTTTCATGGATTATTGCGATGACTGTTGGAATGGTGCATTGTGGTGACAAGGGCATGGAGCATTGTGATAAAGAGGTCATGGTGTATTGTGAAGACTGGTGTCATGGAGCATTGTGATGACAGGTTTCATGCAGCATTGTGATGACTAGGGAATGGAGCATAGTAATGAAAAGAGTCCCGGATCATTGTGTTGTCAGGTGTCATGGAGTGTTGTGATGACAGTTGTCATGGTGCATTGTGATGATATTGGTCATGGAGCATTGTGATGAGAAGGTTATGGAGCATTGTGCTGATAATATTCATGGAGTATTGTGATGACAATGGTCATGGAGCATTGTGATGACAAGGGAATGGAGCATGGTGATGACAAGGTCATGTAGCATTGTGATGCGAAGTCCTTGGAGGCTTGTGATGACAAGTTTCATGGAGAATTCTGATGAAAAGTGGCATGGATCATTGTGATTACAGTGGTCTTGGAGCATTGTGATGACAAGGGCATGGAGCATTGTCAGAGACGGCCATGCAGCATTCTGATGTCATGGGTCATGGAGCTCTGTGATGACAAGGGCTTGGAGCATTGTGATTACAGGTGTCTTGGAGCACTGTGATGAAAAGGGCACGGATCATTGTGATGAAAATGTCATGCAGACTTGCCATGACAGGGTTAATGGAGCATACTGAAGACAAGGGTCAGGGAGCATTGTGATGACAAGTGTATTGAGCACTGTGATGACAAAGGTCATGGAGCATCGTGATGAGAAGACCATGGATAATTGTCATGATGAGCGTCATGGTGTGTTGTGATGATAAGTGTTATGGAACATTGTGATCACAAGGGTTTGGAGCATTATGATGACAGAGCTCATGGAGAATATTGATTTCATTGTGATGACAATAGCCTGAAGCATTATGATGATGGGCATGGTGCATTGTGATGACAGGGATCATGGAGCATTTAGATGAAAAGGGGCATGGAACATTGTGTTTACAGTGGTCGTGGAGCATTGTGATGACAAGGGCATGGTGCATTGGTCTAATAAGTTTCATGGATTATTGCGATGACAGTTGGAATGGCGCATTGTGATGACAAGGGCATGGAGCATTGTGATGACCAGGTCATGCAGTATTGTGAAGACAGGTGTCAGGGAGCATTGTGATGACATATGTAATGGCCCAATGTGATGACGATGGCATGGAGCATTGTGATGCCAAGTGTCATGGAGGATTCTGATGACAAAGTTAAAAGAGCATTGTGATGACAATGGCTTGGAGCATTGCGATGACAAGGGTCAAGGAGCATTGTGTTGAGAAGTGCATGGAGAATTGTGATGACAAGGGTCATGGAGCATTTTGGTGACAAGCTTGTGGAGTATTTTGAGGACAATGGCATGGAGCATTGTGATGAAAACTGCATGGGGCATTGTGATGAAAGAGGCCTGGAGCCTTGTGATGACAGGTCTCATGGAGCATACTGATGAAAAGGGGCATGGAGCATTCTGATTACAGGGGTCTTGGAACATTGTGATAGCAAGGGCATGGAGCACTGTGATGACAAGGGCATGGAGCATTGGTCTAATAAGTTTCATGGATTATTGTGATGACAGTTGGAATGGCGCATTGTGATGACAGTGGTCATGGAGCATTGTGATGATACTGCTCATGGAGCATTGTGATAAGACCGTCATGGAGCATTGGGTTGAAAATGTTCATAGAGTATTGTGATGACAGGTGTCAAGGAGCATTGTGATGACAAGGGAATGGAGCATGGTGATGACAAGGTCCTCGAGCATTGTGATGAGATGACGATGGAGACTTGTGATGACAAGTCTCATGGAGCATTCTGACGAAAAGGGGCAAGGATCTTTGTGATTACAGGGGTCTTGGAGCCCTGTGATGACAAGGGCATGGAGCATTGTGAGGAGAAGGCCATGGAACATTCTGATGGCATGCGTCATGGAGCTTTGTGATGACAAGGGCATGGAGCATTGTGATTACAGTGGTCTTGGAGCATTGTGATGACAACGGTCATGTAGCCTTTTGATGACAAGGCCGTGGAACACTGTGATGGCAGCGGTCATGGAGCATAGTTATGACAGAAGTAATGGAGCATTGTGATGAGAAGGGCATTGAGCATTGGTCTGAAATGTTTCATGGATTATTGTGATGAGAGTGGGCATGGAGCATTGTGATGACCAGGGCACGGAACACTGTGATACATGGTTCATGGAGGATTGTAATGACAAGGGCATGGAGCATTGTGATGAGACGGGCATCGAGCATTGTGATGAAAAGTGTCATGGAGCTTTGTAATGACAAGTGCATGGAGCAATGTGATGAGAGGGTTTATGGAGCATTGTGATGACAATGACATGGAGCATTGTGATGCCAAGGGTCATGGAGTTTGTGATGACAAATTTCATAGAGCATTTTGATGACAAGCGTGTGGTGCATTGTGATGACAAGGGCAGGGAGCATTTTGATGACACGTTCATGCAGCAATTTGATGAAAAGTGTAATGGAATATTTTGATGACAGGTGTTATAGAACATTGTGATGCCAGGGGTCATGGAGCTTTGGGATGAAAAGGGTCATGGAGCATTTTGATGACAGGGGTTATGGAACATTGTGATGTCAGGGGTCATGGAACATTGTGCTGATAAGGGGATGTAGCATTGTGATGACAGGGGTCATGGAACACTGTGCTTACAGGGGTGAGGGAGGATTGTGATAACTAGAGATGGAATATTGTGATATCTCAGGTGACAGAGCATTTGGATGAGAAGTGTATGGAGCATTGTGATTACAAGGTTTATGGAGCATAGCGATGACAAGGTTGTTTATCAATGTGATGAAAAGCGTGTGGCACATTGTGATGACAAGGGTCATGGAGCATTGTTCTGACAAACGCATGGAGCATTGTGATATCAAGGGTCACGGAGCATTGTGATAAATTGTTCATGGAGTATTGTGGTTACAAAGGAAACAGAGCCTTTTGATGACGCGAGCATGGACCGTTGTGTTGACAAACGTTATGAAGCATTGTGATGACTGGAGTCACGGAGCATTGTGATGACAGGGGTAATGGAGCATTGTCATGATACTGCTCATGGAGCATTGTGATCACAGGGGCATGGAGCATTGGTCTTACACGTTTCATAGATTATTGTGATGACAGTGGACATGGTGCATTGTGATGACAAGGGCATGGAGCATTGTGAGGAAAAGGTCATAGAATATTGTGAAGACAGGTGTCAGGGAGCATTCTGATGACATATGTCATGGTCCATTGCGATGACATTGGCAGGGAGCATTTAGATGCCAAATGTAATGGAGGATTGTGATGACAAATATAATAAAGCATTGTGATGACTAGGGCTTGGAGCATAATGATGACAAGGGCCATTGAGGATTTTCATGACAATGTCGTGAAGCATTGTGATGACAAGGTCCTGGAGCTTTGTGAATAGAAAAACATGGAGCCTTGTGAAGACAAGTCTCAGGGAGCATACTGATGGAAATGAGCATGGAGCATTCTGATTACAGGGGTCTTGGAACTTTGTGATAACAAGGGCATGGAGCATTGTGATTAAAAAGCGATGGAGCATTGCTCTAATAAGTTTCATGGATTATTGTGATGACAGATGGAATGGCACATTGTGATGACAAGGGCATGGAGCATTGTGATGACCAGGTCAGGCAGTATGGTGAAGACAGGTGTCAGGGTGCATTGTGATGACATATGTAATGGCCCATTGTGATGACAATGGCATGGCACATTGTGATGCCAGGTGTCATGGAGGAGTCTGATGACAAGTGTCAAGGAGCATTGTGATGACAAGTGTCATGGAGGATTCTGATGACAAAGGTAATGGAGCACTGTGATGACAAAGGCTTGGAGCATTGTGATTACAAGGGTCATGGAGCATTTTGATGAGAAAGGCATAGAGCATTGTGATGACAAGGGTAAAGAGCATTGTGATGAAAATTTCATGGAGCATTGTGGATAAAAATGTCACAGAGACTGTTGATGACAAGGGCATGGACCATTGTGATGACAAAGGTCATGAAGCATTGTGATGACTGGAGTCACGGAGCATTGTGAAGACTGGGTTCATGGAGCCTTGTGATAACAAGGACATGGAGCATTGTGATGACAACGGCATGGAACTTTGGTCTAAGTTTCATGGATTATTGCGATGACAGTTGGAATGGCGCATTCTGATGAAAAGGGCATGGAGCATTCTGATGACCAGATCATGCAGCATTGTGAAGACAGGTGTCAGGGAGCATTGTGATGACATATGTAATGGCCCATTGTGATGACAATGGCATGGAGCATTGTGATGCCAAGTGTCATGGAGGATTCTGATGACAAACGTAATGGAGCATTGTGATGACAATGGCTTGGAGCATTGTGATGACAAGGGTCAGGGAGCATTGTGCTGAAAAGTGCATGGAGAATTGTGATGACAAGTGTCATGGAGCATTCTGATGACAAGCTTGTGGAGTATTTTGATGACAATGGCATGGAGCATTGTGATGAAAACAGCATGGGGATTTGTGTGGAAAAAGGCATGGAGCCTTTTCGTGACAGGGTTCAAGGAGCATTCTGATGACAAGTGTCAGGGAGCATTGTCATGACATGTATATTGAGAATTGTGATGACAATTGTCCTGGAGCATTGTGATGTAGAGGACATGGAGTATTGTGATGACAGGCATCATGGAGCGTTGTGATGACAACTATAATGGAACACTGTGATCACAAGGTTTTGGAGCATTGTGATGACAGAGGTCATGGATTATTTTGATTTCAAGGAGCATGGAGCATTGTGATGACAAACGAATGTAGCAATGTGATCCCAATGTTCATGGAGGATTGTGATGACAATGGAAATGGAGTATTGTGATGACAAGCGCATAGAACATTGTAATGACAAGGTCATGTAGCATTTTGCTGACAAAGGCATTGAGCATTGTGATGACATGTGTCATGGAGCACTGTGATGACAAGCGTCACGGAGCATTGTGAATACAGGGGTCATGGAGCATTGGGATGACAACGGCATGGATCATTGTGATGACAAGGGTCATGGAGCATTGGGCTGAAAATGTTCATGGAGTATTGTGATGACAGGGGTCATGGAGCATTGTGATGACAGAGGTCATGGAGAATTTTGATTTCATTGTGCTGACCATAGCCGGAAGCATTATGATGATGGGCATGATGCATTGTAATGACAAGGGCATGGAGCATTGTGATGAGAAGGGCATCGAGCATTGTGATGACATGTGTCATTTAGCTTTGTGATGACAAGAGCATGGAGCAATGTGATTAGAGGGTTCATGGAACATTGTGATGACAATGACATGGAGCATTGTGATGCCGATGGTCATGGAGCTTTGTGATGACAATGGTCATGGAGCATTTTGATGACAAGTGTGTGGTGCATTGTGATGAGAATGGCAGGGAGCATTTTGATGACAGGGTCATGCAGCAATTTGATGAAAAGTGTAATGGAACCTTTTGATGACAAGGGTTATAGAACATTGTGATGCCAGGTGTCATGGAGCTTTGGGATGAAAAGTGTCATGGAACATTTTGATGACAGGCGTTATGGAACACTGTGATGTCAGGGGTCAGGGAACATTGTGCTGATAAGGGAATGTAGCATTGGGATGACAGGGGTCATGGAACATTGTGATAACTGGGGTGAGGGAGGATTGTGATGACTTGTGATGGAACATTGTGATATCTCATGTGAGAGAGCATTTGGATGAGAAGTGCATGGAGCATTGTGATTACAAGGTTTATGGAGCATAGCGTTGACAACGTTGTGGATCACTGTGATGAAAAACGCATGGCACTTTGTGATGACAAGGGTCATGGAGCATTGTGATGACAAGGGCATGGAGTATTGTGGTGACAGGCATCATGGAGCGTTGTGATGACAAGTGTTATGGAACATTGTGATCACAAGTGTTTGGAGCATTGCAATGACAGAGGTCATGGATCATTTTGATTTCAAGGAGCATGGAGCATTGTGATGACTATGGCATGAAGCAGTGGGATCCCAAGGATCTTGGAGGATTGTGATGACATTGGTAACGGAGTATTGTGATGACAAGCGCATAGAGCATTTTAATGACAAGGTCATGTAGCATTTTGCTTGCAAAGGCATGGAGCATTGTGATGACAGGTGTCATGGAGCACTGTGATGACAAGCATCACGGAGCATTTTGAATACAGGGGTCATGGAGCATTGGGATGACAAGGGCATGGATCATTGTGATGACAAGTGTCATGGAGCATTGAGCTGAAAACGTTCATGGAGTATTGTGATGACAGGGGTCATGGGGCATTGTGATTACAGAGGTCTTGGAGCATTGTGATGACAAGAGTCCCGGATCATTGTGTTGTCAGGTGTCATGGAGTGTTGTGATGACAGTGGTCATGCAGCATTGTGAAGATATTGGTCATGGAGCATTGTGATGAGAAAGTCATGGAGCATAGGGCTAAAAATGTTCATGGAGTATTGTGATGACAGGTGTCATGGAACATTGTGATGACAAGGGAATGGAGCATGGTGATGACAAGGTCCTGGAGCATTGTGATGAGATGACCATGGAGACTTGTGATGACAAGTCTCATGGAGAATTCTGATGAAACGGGGCATGGAGCATTGTGAATACAGGGGTCTTCAGCATTGTGATGACAAGGGCATGGAGCACTGTGAGGAGAAGGCCATGGAACATTCTGATGTCATGCGTCATGGAGCTTTGTGATGACAATGGCATGGAGCTTTGTGATTCCAAGGGTCATTGAGCTTTGTGATGACAAAGGTCATGGAGCCTATTGATGCCAAGGGTGTGGTGCATTGTTATGAGAAGGGCAGGGAGCATTTTGATGACAGGGTCATGCAGCAATTTGATGAAAAGTGTAATGGAACATTTTGTTGACAGGGGTTATACAACATTGTGATGCCAGGGGTCATGGAGCTTTGGGATGAAATGGGTCAAGGAGCACTTTGATGACAGGGGTTATGGAATATTGTGATGTCAGGTGTCATGGAACATTGTGCTGATAAGGGGATGTAGCATTGTGATGACAGGGTTCATGGAACATTGTGCTGATAAGGGGATGTAGCATTGTGATGACAGGGGTCATGGAACATTGTGATTACTGGGGTGAGGGCGGAGTGTGATGACTAGTGATGGAACATTGTGATATCTCATGTGAGAGAGCATTTGGATGAAAAGTGCATGGAGCATTGTGATTACAATGTTTATGGGGCATAGCAATGACAAGGTTGTGGATCATTGTGATGAAAATCACATGGAACATTGTGATGACAAGGGTCATGGAGCATTGTTCTGACAAAGACATGGAGCATTGTGATGAGAAGATTCACGGAGCATTGTGATGAAATGTTCATGGAGCATTGTGGTTACAAATGTCACAGAGCCTTGTGATGATGCGGGCATGGACCGTTGTGATGACAAACGTTATGAAGCATAGTGATGACTGGAGTCAGGGAGCGTTGTGATGACAGGGGTCATGGAGCATTTTGATGACAAGGGCATGGAGCTTTGTGATGACAGGGGCATGGAACTTTGGTCTGACATGTTTCCTAGATTATTGTGATGACAGTGGACATGGTGCATTGTGATGACAAGGGCATGGAGCATTGTGATGAGAAGGCCAGGGACTATTGTGAAGACAGGTGTCAGGGAGCATTGTGATGACATATGTCATGGTCCATTGCGATGAGAATGGCATGGAGCATTGTGATGACAAGGGAATGTAGTATTGTGAAGACAGGTGTCAGGGAGCATGGTGATGACATATGTCATGGTCCATTGCGATGACAATGGCAGGGAGCATTGTGATGCCAAATGTAATGGAGGATTGTGATGACAAATATAATGGAGCATTGTGATGACTAGGGCTTGGAGCATTATGATGACAAGGGCCATTGAGAATTTTCATGACAATGTCGTGAAGCATTGTGGTGACAAGTTCCTGGAGCATTGTGATGAGAAAACCATGGAGCCTTGTGATGACAAGTCTCATGGAGCATACTGATGAAAAGGGGCATGGTGCATCCTGATTAGAGGGGTCTTGGAACATTGTGATAACAAGGGCATGGAGCTTTGTGATGACAAGTGCATCGAGCATTGGTCTAATAAGTTTCATGGATTATTGTGATGACAGTTGGAATGGCGCATTGTGATGACAAGGGCATGGAAAATTGCGATGACCAGGTCATGCAATATTGTGAAGAGAGGTGTTAGGGAGCATTGTGATGACATATGTAATGGCCCAATGTGATGACAATGGCATGGAGCATTGTGATGCCAAGTGTCATGGAGTATTCTGATGACAAAGGTAATGGAGCATTGTGATGACAATGGCTTGGAGCATTGTGATGACAAGGGTCAGGGAGAATTGTGCTGACAAGTGCATGGAGAATTGTGATGACAATGGTCATGGAGCATTCTAATGACAAACTTGTGGAGTATTTTGATGACAATGGCACGGAGCATTGTGATGAAAATTGCATGGGGCTTTGTGAAGAAAAAGGCATGGAGCCTTTTCGAGACAGGGTTCAAGGAGCATTCTGACGACACGTGTCAGGGAGCATTGTGATGACAAGTGTATTGAGAATTGTGATGACAATGGTCATGGAGCATTGTGATGAAAAGGGCATGGAGTATTGTGATGACAGGCATCATGGAGCGTTGTGATGAAAAGTGTTATGGAACATTGTGATCACAAGTGTTTGGAGCTTTGTAATGACAGAGGTCATGGATCATTTTGATTTCAAAGAGCATGGAGCATTGTGATGACAAGGGCATGAAGCAATGTGATCCCAAGGTTCATGGAGGATTGTGATGACAATGGTAATGGAGTATTGTGATGACAAGCACATAGAGCATTGTAATGACAATGTCATGTAGCATTTTGCTGACAAAGGCATGGAGCATTGTGATGACATGTGTCATGGAGCACTGTGATGACAAGCGTCACGGAGCATTGTGAATACAGGGGTCATGGAGCATTGGGATGAGAAGGTCATGGAGCATTGGGCTGAAAATGTTCATTGAATATTGTGATGACAGGGGTCCTGGAGCATTGTGATGACAAGGTCCTGGAACATTGTGATGAGAAGACCATGGAGACTTGTGATGACAAGTCTCATGGAGCATTCTGATGAAAAGGGGCATGGAGCATTGTGATTACAGGGGTGTTGGAGCTTTGTGATGACAAGGGCATGGAGTATTGTGATGACAGGCATCATGGAGCGTTGTGATGACAAGTGTTATGGAACAATGTGATCACAAGTGTTTGGAGCATTGCGATGACAGAGGTCATGGATCATTTTGATTTCAGGGAGCATGGAGCATTGTGATGACTAGGGCATGAAGCAATGTGATCCCAATGTTCTTGGAGGATTGTGATGACAATGGTAATGGTGTATTGTGATGACAAGCGCATAGAGCATCGTAATGACAAGATCATGTAGCATTTTGCTGACAAAGGCATGGAGATTTGTGATGACAGGTGTCATGGAGCACTGTGATGACAAGCATCACGGAGCATTGTGAATACAGGGGTCATGGAGCATAGGGATGACAAGGGCATGGATCATTGTGATGACAAGTTTCATGGAGCACTGGGCTGAAAATGTTCATGGAGTATTGTGATGACAGGGGTCATGGAGCATTGTGATGACAAGGGAATGAAGCACGGTGATGACAAGGTCCTGGAGCATTGTGATGAGATGACCATGGAGACTTGTGATGACAAGTCTCAAGGAGCATTCTGATGAAAAGTGGCATGGAGCATTGTGATTACAGGGGTCTTGGAGCATTGTGATGACAAGAGTCCTGGATCATTGTGTTGTCAGGTTTCATGGAGTGTTGTGATGACAGTGGTCACGTAGCATTGTGATGATAATGGTCATGGCACATTGTGATGAGAAGGTCATGGAGCATTGGGGTGAAAATGTTCATGGAATATTGTGATGACAGGTGTCATGGAGCATTGTGATGACTAGGGAATGGAGCGTGGTGATGATAAGGTCCTGGAGCATTGTGATGAGAAGACCAAGGAGACTTGTGATGACAAGTCTCATGGAGCATTCTGATGAAAAGGGGCATGGAGCATTGTGATTACAGGGGTCTTGGAGCATTGTGGTGACAAGGGCATGGAGCAGTGTGAGGAGAAGGCCATGGAATATTCTGATGACATGCATCATGGAGCTTTTTGATGACAATGGCATGGAGCATTGTGATTACAGAGGTCTTGGATCATTGTGATGACAAGGGTCATGGAGCCTTGTGATGACAAGGCCTTGGAACATTGTGATGGCAGGGGTCATGGAGGATTGTTATGACAGAGGTAATGGAGCATTGTGATGAGAAGGGCATTGAGCATTGGTCTGAAATGTTTCATGGATTATTGTGATGAGAGTGGGCATGGAGCATTGTGATGACAAGGGTACGTACACTGTGATACATGCGTCATGGGGGGCTGTAATGAAAAGGGCATGGAGCATTGTGATGAGAAGGGCATCGAGCATTGTGATGACAAGTGTCATGGAGCTTTGTGATGACAAGGGCATGGAGCAATGTGATGAGATGGTTCATGGAACATTGTGATGACAATGACATGGAGGATTGTGATGCCAAGGGTCATGGAGCTTTGTGATGACAAAGGTCATGGAGCATTTTGATGACAAGTGTGTGGTGCATTGTGATGAGAATGACAGGGAGCATTTTGATGACAGGGTCATGCAGCAATTTGATGAAAAGTGTAATGGAAACTTTTGATGACAGGGGCTATAGAATATTGTGATGCCAGGGGTCATGGAGCTTTGGGATGAAAAGGGTCATGGAACATTTTGATGACAGGCGTTAAGGAACACTGTGATGTCAGGTGTCAGGGAACATTGTGCTGATAAGGGGATGTAGCATTGGGATGACAGGGGTCATGGAACATTGTGATAACTGGGGTGAGGGAGGATTGTGATGACTTGTGATGGAACATAGTGATATCTCATCTGACAGAGCATTTGGATGAGAAGTGCATGGAGCATTGTGATTACAAGGTTTATGGAGCAGAGCGATGACAAGGTTGTGGATCACTGTGGTGAAAATCGCATGGCACTTTGTGATGACAAGGGTCATGGAGCATTGTGATGACAAGGGCATGGAGTATTGTGATGACAGGCATCATGGAGCGTTGTGATGACAAGTGTTATGGAACATTGTGATCACAAGTGTTTGGAGCATTGCGATGACAGAGGTCATGGATCATTTTGATTTCAAGGAGCATGGAGCATTGTGATGACTATGGCATGAAGCAGTGGGATCCCAAGGATCTTGGGGATTGTGATGACATTGGTAATGGAGTATTGTGATGACAAGCGCATAGAGCATTGTAATGTCAAGGTCATGTAGCATTTTGCTTACAAAGGCATGGAGCATTGTGATGATAGGTGTCATGGAGCACTGTGATGACAAGCATCACGGAGCATTGTGAATACAGGGGTCATGGAGCATTGGGATGACAACGGCAGGGATCATTGTGATGACAAGTGCGATGGAGCATTGGGCTGAAAATGTTCATGGAGTATTGTGATGACAGGTGTCATGGGGAATTGTGATTACAGAGATCTTGGAGCATTGTGATGACAAGAGTCCCGGATCATTGTTTTGTCAGGTGTCATGGAGTGTTGTGATGACAGTGGTCATGCAGCTTTGTGATGATATTGGTCATGGAGCATTGTGATGAGAAGGTCATGGAGCATAGGGCTAAAAATACACATGGAGTATTGTGATGACAGGTTACATGGAGCATTGTGAAGACAAGGGAATGGAGCATGGTGATGACAAGGTCCTGGAGCATTGTGATGAAATGACCATGGAGATTTGTGATGCCAAGTCTCATGGAGCATTCTGAAGAAACGGGGCATGGAGCATTGGGATTACAGGGGTCTTGGAACATTGTGATGACAAGGGCATGGAGCACTGTGAGGAGAAGGCCACGGAACATTCTGATGACATGCGTCATGGAGCTTTGTGATGACAATGGCATGGAGCACTGTGATGCCTAGGGTCATGGATCTTTGTGATGACAAAGGTCATGGAGCATATTGATACCAAGGGTGTGGTGCATTGTCATGAGAAGGGCAGGGAGCATTTTGATGACAGGGTCATGCAGCAATTTGATGAAAATTGTCATGGAACATTTTGTTGACAGGGGTTACAGAACATTGTGATGCCAGGGGTCATGGAGGTTTGGGATGAAATGGGTCATGGAGCATTTTGATGACAGGGGTTATGGAACGTTGTGATGTCAGGGGTCATGGAACATTGTGCTGATAAGGGGATGTAGCATTGTGATGACAGGGGTCATGGAACACTGTGATTACACGGGTGAGGGAGGATTATGATGACTAGTTATGGAACATTGTGATATCTCATGTGAGAGAGCATTTGGATGAGAAGTGCATGGAGCATTGTGATTACAATGTTTATGGAGCATAGCGATGACAAGGTTGTGGATCATTTTGATGAAAAGCGCATGGCACATTGTGATGACAAGGGTCATGGAGCATTGTTCTGAAAAAGGCATGGAGCATTGTGATGACAAGTGTCAGAGAGCATTGTGATGAAATGTTCATGGAGCATTGGAGTTACAAAGGTCTCAGAGCCTTGTGATGACGTGGGCATGGACCGTTGTGATGAAAAACGTTATGAAGCATTGTGATGACTGGAGTCAGGGAGCGTTGAGATGACAGGGGTCATGGAGCATTTTGATGACAAGGGCATGGAGCATTGGTCTGACAAATTTCATAGATTATTGTGATGACAGTGGACATGGTGCATTGTGATGACAAGGGCATGGAGCATTGTGATGACAAGGGAATGTAGTATTGTGAAGACAGGTGTCAGGGAGCATGGTGATGACATATGTCATGGTCCATTGCGATGACAATGGCAGGGAGCATTGTGATGCCAAATGTAATGGAGGATTGTGATGACAAATATAATGGAGCATTGTGATGACTAGGGCTTGGAGCATTATGATGACAAGGGCCATTGAGAATTATCATGACAATGTCGTGAAGCATTGTGATGACAAGTTCCTGGATCACTGTGATGAGAAAACCATGAAGCCTTGCGATGACAAGTCTCATGGAGCATACAGATGAAAAGTGGCATGGAGCATTCTGATTACATGGGTCTTGAACATTGTGATAATAAGGGCATGGAGCTTTGTGATGACAAAGGCATGGAGCATTGGTCTAATAAGTTTCATGGATTATTGTGATGACATTTGGAATGGTGCATTGTGATGACAAGGGCATGGAGCATTGTGATGACCAGGTCATGCAGTATTGTGAAGAGAGGTGTCAGGGAGCATTGTGAGGACATATGTAATGGGGCATTGTGATGACAATGGCTTGGAGCATTGTGATGACAAGGGTCAGGGAGCATTGTGCTGACAAGTGCATGGAGAATTGTGATGACAAGGGTCATGGAGCGTTCTGATGACAAGCTTGTGGAGTATTTTGATGACAATGGCATGGAGCATTGTGATGAAAATGGCATGGGGCTTTGTGATGAAAAAGGCATGGAGCCTTTTCGTGACAGGGTTCAAGGAGCATTCTGACGACAAGTGTCAGGGAGCATTGTGATGACAAGTGTATTGAGAATTGTGATGACAAAGGTCATGGAGCATTGTGATGAAAAGGGCATGGAGTATTGTGATGACAGTCATCATGGAACGTTGTGATGACAAGTGTTATGGAACATTGTGATCACAAGGGTTTGGAGCATTGCGATGACAGAGGTCATGGATACTTTTGATTTCAAGGAGCATGGAGCATTGTGATGACTAGGGCATGAAGCAATGGGATCCCAAGGTTCTTGGAGGATAGTGATGACTATGGTAATGGAGTATTGTGATGACAAGCGCATAGAGCATTGTAAGGACAGTGTCATGTAGCATTTTGCTGACAAAGGCATGGAGCATTGTGATGACATGTGTCATGGTGCACTTTGATGACAAGCGTCACAGAGCATTTTGAATATAGGGGTCATGGAGCATTGGGATGACAAGGGCATGGATCACTGTGATGACAAGGGTCATGGATCATTGGGATGAAAATGTTCATGGAGTATTGTGATGACAGGGGTCATGGAGCATTGTGATTACAGGGGTCATGGAGCATTGTGATGAAAAGAGTCCCGGATCATTGTGTTGTCAGGTGTCATGGAGTGTTTTGATGACCGTGGTCATGGAGAATTTTGATGATATTGGTCATGGAGCATTGTGATTAGAAGGTCATGGAGCATTGGGCTGAAAATGTTCATGGAGTATTGTGATGACAGGTGTCATGGAGCATTGTGATGACAAGGGAATGGAGCGTGGTGATGACAAGGTCCTGGAGCATTGTGATGAGATGACCATGGAGACTTGTGTTGACAAGTCTCATGGAGCATTCTGATGAAAAGGTGCATGGAACATTGTGATTACAGGGGTCTTGGAGCATTGTGATGACAAGCGCATGGAGCACTGTGATTACTGGTGTCTGGAACATTGTGAAGAAATTGGCATGGATCATTGTTATGAAAATGTTATGGATCCTTGTCATGACAGGGTTCCAGGAGCATACTGATGACAAGTGTCAGGGAGCATTGTGATGACAAGTTTATAGAGCATTGTGATGACAAAGGTCATGGAGCACTGTGATGAGAAGAGCATGGATAATTGTGATGATGAGCGTCATGGGGCGTTGTGATGATAAGTGTTATAGAACATTGTGATCACAAGGATTTGGAGCATTGTGATGAGACAGATCATCAAATATTTTGATTTCATTGTGATGATAAGAGCCTGAAGCATTATGATGATGGGCATGGTGCATTTTGATGACAGGGTTCATGGAGCATTGAGATGCAAAGGGGCATGGAGCATTGTGATTAGAGGGTTCATGGAGCATTGTGATGACAATGGCATGGAGCATTGAGATGCCAAGGGTCATGGAGCTTTGTGATGACAAAGGTCATGGAGCACTTTGATGACAAGGGTTGGTGCAATGTGATGAGAAGGGCAGGGAGCATTGTGATGACAGTGTCATAGAGCAATTTGATGAAAAGGGTCATGGAATATTTTGATGACAGGGGTTATGGAACATTGTGATGTCAGGGGTCATCGAACTTGTGATGATAAGTGCATGTAGCATTGCAAAGACAGGAGTCATGGAACATTGTGATGACAGTGGTGAGGGAGTATTGTGATGAATAGAGATGTAACATTGAGATATCTGTGTTGAGAGAGCATTTTGATGAGAAGTGCATGGAGAATTGTGATGACAAGTTTTATGGAGCATTGTGGTGACAAGATTGTGGAGCACGGTGATGACAAGCGCAGGGTGCATTGTGATGACATGGGTCATGGTGCATTGTGCTGACAAGCGCATGGAGCATTGTGATGACAAGGGTCATGGAGCATTGTGCTGAAGAAGGCATAGAGCATTGTGATGACAAGGGTCAAAGAGCATTGTGATGAAAATTTCATGGAGCAATGTGGTTAAATATGTCACAGAGACTGTGGATGACGAGGTCATGGACCATTGTGATGACAAAGGTCATGAAGCATTGTGATAACTGGAGTCACGGAGCATTGTGATGACAGGGGTCATGGAGCATTGTGATAACAAGGGCATGGAGTATTGTGATGACAAAGGCATGGAATATTGGTCTAATAAGTTTCATGGATTATTGTGATGACAGTTGGAATGCCGCATTGTGATGACAACGGCATGGAGCATTGTGATGACCAGGTCATGCAGTATTGTGAAGACAGGTGTCAGGGAGCATTGTGATGACATATGTAATCGCCCATTGTGATGACAATGGCATGGAGCATTGTGATGCCAAGTGTCATGGAGGATTCTGATGACAAAGGTAATGGAGCATTGTGATGACAATGGCTTGGAACATTGTGATGACAAGGGTCAGGGAGCATTGTGCTGACAAGTGCATGGAGAATTGTGATGACAAGGGTCATGAAGCATTGTGATGAAAAAGGCATGGAGTAATGTGATGACAGGCATCTTAGAGCGTTGTGATGACAAGTGCTATGGAACATTGTGATCACAAGGGTTTGGAGCACTGTGATGACAGAGGTCATGGATCATTTAGATTTCAAGGAGCATGGAGCTTTGTGATGACAAGGGCATGAAGCAATGTGATTCCAAGGTTCATGGAGGACTGTGATGACAATGGGAATGGAGTATTGTGATGACAAGCACATAGAGCATTGCAATGACAAGGTCAGGTAGTATTTTGCTGAAAAAGGCATGGAGCATTGTGATGACAGGTGTCATGGAGCCCTGTGATGACAAGCGTCACGGAACATTGTGAATACAGGGGTCATGGAGCATTGGGATGACAAGGGCATGGATGATTTTGATGACAAGGGTCATGGTGCATTGGGCTGAAAATGTTCATGGAGTATTGTGATGACAGGGGTCATGGAGCATTTTGATGACAAGTTCCTGGAGCACTTTGATGAGAAGACAATGGAGACTTGTGATGACAAGTCTCATGGAGCATTTTGATGAAAAGGGACATGGGGCATTGTGATTACAGGGGTCTTGGAGCATTGTGATGACAAGGGCATGGAGCATTGTGATGAGAAGGCCATGGAGCATTCTGATGACTTGCATCATTGAGCTTTATGATGACAAGGGCATGGAGCATTGTGATTACAGGGGTCTTGGAGCATTGTGATTAAAATGGCATGGATCATTGTGATGAAAAAGGCATGGAGACGTGTCATGACAGTGTGAATGGAGCATACTGATGACAAGTGTCAGGGAGCATTGTGATAACAAGTGTATTAAGCATTGTGATGACAAAGGTCATGGAGCATTGTGATGAGAAGACCATGGATAATTGTGAAGATGAGCGTCAAGGGGTGTTGTGATGATAAGTGTTATGGAACATTGTGATCACCAGGGTTTGGAGCATTGTGATGACAGAGGTCATGGAGCATTTTGATTTCATTGTGATGACAATAGCCTGAAGCATTATGATGATGGGCATCGTCCATTGTGATGACAGGGTTCATGGAGCATTGAGATGAAAAGACGCATGGAGCATTTTGATTTCAAGGGTCTTGGAGCATTGTGATGACAAGGGCATGGAGAATTTTGATGACAGGGCCATGGAACATTCTGATGACATGCGTCATGTAGCTTTTTGATGAGAAGGGCATGGAGCATTTTGATTAGATATGTCGTGGAGCATTGTGATGACAAGTGTCATGGAGCCTTGTGATGACAAGGCCGTGGAATATTGTGATGGCAGGTGTCATGGAGCATAGTTATGACAGAGGTAAAGGAGCATTCTGATGAGAAGGGCATGGAGCATTGGTCTGAAATGTTTCATGGATTATTGTGATGAGAGTGGTCATAGAGCATTGTGATGATAAGGGCATGGAACACTGTGATACATGGGTCATGGAGGATTCTAATGACAAGGGCATGGTGCATTGTGTTGAGAAGGGCATCGAGCATTGTGATTACAAGTGTCATGGAGCTTTGTGATGACAAGGGCATGGAGAAATGTGATGAGAGGGTTCATGGAGCATTGTGATGACAATGACATCGAATATTGTGATGCCAGGGGTCATGGAGCTTTGTGATGACAAAGGTCATGGAGAATTTTGATGACAAGTGCATGGTGCATTTTGATGAGAATGGCAGGGAGTATTTTGATGCCAGGGTCATGCAGCAATTTGATGAAAAGTGTATTGGAACATTTTGATGACATGGGTTATACAACATTGTGATGTCAGGGGTCATGGAACATTGTGATGATAAGGGGATGTAGCATTGTGATGACAGGGGTCATGGGACATTGTGATTACAGGGGTGAGGGAGTATTGTGACGACTAGTGATGAAACACTGTGATATCTCTGGTGAGAGAGCATTTTGATGACAAGTGTATGGAGCATTGTGATTACAAGGTTTATGGAGCATTGCAATGACAAGTTTCTGTACCGTTGTGATGTAAACCGAATGGCAAATTGTGATGAGAAGGGTCATGGAATATTTTTCAAAGAAAGGCATGGAGCATTTTCATGACAATGGTCACAGAGCATTGTGATGAAAACGGCATGGGGCATTGTGATGAAAATTGCATGGAGCCTTTTCGTGACAGGGTTCAAGGAGCATTCTGATGACAAGTGTCGGAGCATTTTGATGACAAGTGTACTGAGCATTGTGATGACAAAGGTCATGGAGCATTGTGATGAAAAGGGCATGGAATTTTGTGTTAACAGTCATCATGGAGCATTGTGATGACAAGTGTTATGGAACTCTGGGATCACAATGGTTTGGAGCATTGTGATGACAGAGGTCATGGATCATTTTGATTTCAAGGAGCATGGAGCATTGTGATGACAATGGCATGAAGCAATGTGATCCCAAGGTTCATGGAGGATTGTGATGACAATGGGAATGGAGTATTTTGATGACAAGCACATAGAGAATTCTAATGACATGGTCATGTAGCATTTTGCTGACAAAGGCATGGAGCATTGTGATGACAGGTGTCATGGAGCACTGTGATGACAAGCGTCACGGAGCATTGTGAATACAGGGGTCATGGAGCATTGGGATGACAACGGCATGGATCATTGTGATGACAAGTGTCATGGAGCAGTGGGCTGAAAATGTTCATGGAGTATTGTGATGACAGGGTTCATGGAGCATTGAGATGACAGAGGTCAAGGAGAATTTTGATTTCATTGTGCTGACAATAGCCGGAAGCAATATGATGATGGTCATGATGCATTGTGATGACAGGGTTCATGGAGCATGGAGATGAAAAGGGGCATGGAGCATTGTGATTACAGGGGTCTTGGAGCACTGTGATGACAAGGGCATGGAGCATTTAATGAGAAGGCCATGGAACATTCTGAGGACATGTGTCATGGTGCTTTGTGATGACAAGGGCATGGAGCATTGTGATTACAGGGGTCTTGGAGCATTGTGATGACAAGTGTCATGGAGCCTTGTGATTACAAGGCCATGGAACATCGTGATGGATGGCGTCATGGAGCACTGTTATGACAGGGGTAATGGAGCATTGTGATGAGAAGGGCATGGAGCATTGTGATTACAAGTTTTATGGAGCATTGCAATGAGAAAATTGTGGACCGTTGTGATGAAAAGTGCGTGGCAAATTGTGATGAAAAGGGTCATGGAGCATTTTTTTGACAAAGGCATGGAGCATTGTGATGACAAGGGTCACGGAGTATTGTGATGAAATGTTCATGGAGCATTGTGGTTACAAACGACACAGAGCCTTGTGATGACGCGGGCATGGAGCATTGTGATGACAAATGTTATGAAGCATTGTGATGACTGGAGTCACGGAGCATTGTGATGACAGGGGTCATGGTGCATTGTGATGACAAGGGCATGGAGCATTGTGATGACAGGGGCATGGAGCATTCGTCTGACAACTTTCATAGATTATTGTGAGGACAGTGGACATGGTGCATTGTGATGACAAGGGCATGGATCATTGTGATGAGAAGGTCATGGAGTACTGTGAAGACAGTTGTCAGGGAGCATTGTGATGACATATGTCATGGTCCATTGCGATGACAATAGCAGGGAGCCTTGTGATGCCAAATGTAATGGAGGATTGTGTTGACAAATATAATGGAGCACTGTGATGTCTTGGGCTTGGAGCATTATGATGACAAGGGCCATTGAGAATTTTCAGGACAAGGTCGTGAAGCATTGTGATGACAATGTCCTGGAGCACTGTGATGAGAAAAACATGGAGCCTTGTGATGACAAATCTCATGGAGCATACTGATGAAAATGGACATGGACCATTGTGATTACAGGCGTCTTCAACATTGTGATGACATGTGCATGGAGCATTGTGAGGAGAAGGCCACGAGCATTCTGAAGACATGCGTCCTTTAGCTTTGTGATGACAAGGGCATGGAGCATTGTGATTACAGGGGTCTTGGAGCATTGTGATGAAAAAGCATGGAGCCTTGTCATGACAGGGTTCAAGGAGCATACAGACAACAAGTGTCAGGGAGCATTTTGATGACAAGTGTATTGAGCATCATGATGACAAAGGTCATGGAGCATTGTGATGAGAAGACCATGGATAACTGTGATGACGAGCGTCATGGTGCATTGTGATGACAAGTGTTTTGGAATATTGTGATCACAAGCGTTTGGAGCATTGTTATGACAGAGATCATGGAGCATTTTGATTTCATTATGATGACAATAGCATGAAGCATTATGATGATGGTCATGGTGCATTGTGATGACAGGGTTCATGAAACATTGAGATGAAAATGGGCAGGGAACATGGTGGTTACAGGGTTCTTGGAGCATTGTGATGAGAAGGGTCATGGAGCCTTGTGATGACAAGGCCATGGAACATCGTGATGGCAGGGATCATGGATCATGGGTATGACAGGGATAATGGAGCATTGTGATGGCAGGGCAAGGAGCATTGTGATGAGAAGGCCATGGTGCATTCTGATGATATGTGTCATGGAGGTTTGTGATGACAAGGACATGAAGCAATGTGATGAGAACCTTAATGGAGCATTGTGATGACAATGACATGGAGCATTGTGATGACAAGGGTTATGGATCATTGTGATGACAAAGTCATGGAGCATTTTGATGACAAGGGCGTTGTGCATTGTGATGAGAAGGGTAGGGAGCATTGTGATGACAGGGTCATGGAGCAATTTGATGAAAAGTGTCAAGGAATATTTTGATGACAGTGGTTATGGAACATTGTGATGCAAGGGGTCATCGAACATTGTGATGATAAGTGCATGTAGCATTGTGATGACAGGAGTCATGGCAAATTTTGATGACAGGGGTGAGGGAATATTGTGACGAATATTGATGTAACATTGTGACATCAGTGGTGAGAGAGCATTTTGGTGAGAAGTCCATGGAGCATTGTGATGACAAGTTTCATGGAGCATTGTGATGTCAAGATTTTGGAGCACTGTGATGACAAGCGCATGGTGCATTGGGATGAAATGTGTCATGGAGCATTGTGCTGACAAGCGAATGGAGCATTGTGATGACAGGGGTCATGGAGCATTGTGATAACAAGGGCATGGAGTATTGTGATGACAAGGGCATGGAATATTGGTCTAATAAGTTTCATGGATTATTGTGATGACAGTTGGAATGCCGCATTGTGATGAAAACGGCATGGAGCATTGTGATGACCAGGTCATGCAGTATTGGGAAGACAGGTGTCAGGGAGCATTGTGATGACATATGTAATGGCCCATTGTGATGACAATGGCATGGAGCATTGTGATGCCAAGTGTCATGGAGGATTCTGATGACAAAGGTAATGGAGCATTGTGATGACAATGGCTTGGAGCATTGTGATGACAAGGGTCAGGGAGCATTGTGCTGACAAGTGCATGGAGAATTGTGATGACAAGGGTCATGGAGCATTCTGATGACAAGCTTGTGGTGTATTTTGATGGCAATGGCATGGAGCATTGTGATGAAAACGGCATGGGGCATACTGATGAAAAAGGCATGGAGCCTTTTCGTGACAGGGTTCAAGGAGCATTCTGATGACAAGTGTCAGGGAGCATTGTGATGACAAGTGTATTGAGAATTGTGATGACAAAGGTCATGGAGCATTGTGATGAAAAGGGCATGGAGTATTGTGAGGACAGGCATCATGGAGCGTTGTGATGACAAGTGTTATGGAACATTGTGATCACAAGTGTTTGGAACATTGTGATGACAGAGGTCATGGATCATTTTGATTTCAAGGAGCATGGAGCATTGTGATGACAAGGGCATGAAGCAATGTGATCCCAAGGTTCATGGATGATTGTGATGACAACGGTAATGGAGTATTGTGATGACAAGCACATAGAGCATTATAATGACAAGGTCATGTACCATTTTGCTTACAAAGGCATGGAGCATTGTGATGACAAGTGTCATGGCACACTGTGATAACAAGCGTCACGGAACATTGTGAAAACAGGGGTCATGTAGCATTGGGATGACAAGGGCAAAGATCATTTTGATGACAAGGGTCATGGAGCATTGGGCTGAAAATGTTCATGGAGTATTGTGATGACAGGGGTCATGGAGCATTGTGATGACAGAGGTCATGGAGAATTTTGATTTCATTGTGCTGACAATAGCCGGAAGCATTATGATGATTGGCATGATGCCTTGTGATGAGAGGGTTCATGGAGCATTGAGATGAAAAGGGGCATGGAGCATTGTGATTACAATGCTCTTGGAGCATTTTGAATACAAGGACATGGAGCATTGTGTGGAGAAGGACATGGAACATTCTGATGACATGTGTCATGGAGCTTTGTGATGACAAGGGCATGGAGCATTGTGCTTACAGGAGTCTTAGAGCATTGTGATGACAAGTGTCATGGAGCCTTGTGAAGACAAGGCCGTGGAACATTGTGATGGCAGTGGTATTGGAGCATTGTTATGACCTGGGTAATGGAACATTGTGATTTCAAGGTTTATGGAGCATTGCGATGACAAATTTGTGGACCGTTGGGATGAAAAGCGTGTCGCACATTGTGATGACAAGGGTCATGGAGCAATTTTCTGACAAAGGCATGGAGCATTGTGATGACAAGTGTCACGGAGCATTATGATGAATAGTTCATGGAGCATTGTGTTTACAAAAGTCACAGAGCCTTGTGATGACATGGGTATCGACCATTGTGATGACAAATGTTATGAAGAATTGTGATGACTGGAGTCACGGAGCATTGTGATGACAGGGGTCATGGAGCATTGTGATGAAAAGGGCATGTAGCATTTTGCTGACAAAGGCATGGAGCATTGTGATGACAAGTCTCCTGGAGCACTGTGATGACAAGCGTCACGGAGCATTGTGAATACAGGGGTCATGGAGCATTGGGATGACAAGGGCATGAATAATTGTGATGACAAGGGTCATGGAGCCTCGGGCTGAAAATGTTCATGGAGTACTGTGATGACAGGGGTCATGTAGAATTTTGATTTCATTGTGCTGACAATAGCCGGAAGCATTATGATGATTGGCATGATGCATTGTGATTACAGGGTTCATGGAGCATTGAGATGAAGAGGGGCATGGAGCATTGTGATTACAGGGGTCTTGGAGCATTGTGATGACAAGGGCATTGAGCATTGTGATGAGAAGTACATGGAACATTCTGATGACGTGTCATGGAGCTTTGTGATGACAAGGGCATAGAAAATTGTGATGGCAGGGGTCATGGAACATTGTGATGACTAGGGAATGGAGCATTGTGATGACAAGAGTCCCGGATCATTGTGTTGTCAGGTGTCATGGAGTGTTGTGATGACAGTGGTCTTGGAGCATTGTGATGATATTGGTCTTGGAGAATTGTGATGAGAAAGTCATGGAGCATTGGGCTGAAAATATTCATGGAGTATTGTGATGACAGGGGTCATGGAGCATTGTGATGACAAGGGAATGGAGCATGGTGATGACAAGGTCCTGGAGCATTGTGATGAGAAGACCATGGAGACTTGTGATGACAAGTATCATGTAGCATTCTGATGATAAGGGGCATGGAGCATTGTGATTACAGGGGTCTTGGAGCATTGTGATGACAAAGGCATGGAGCATTGTGAGGAGAAGGCCATGGAACATTCTGATGGCATGCGTCATGGAGCTTTGTGATGACAAGGGCATGGAGCATTGTGATTACAGGGCTTTTGGAGCATTGTGATGACAAGGGTCATGGAGCCTTGTGATGACAATGCCGTGGAACATTGTGATGGCAGGGGTCATGGAGCATTGTTATGACAGAGATAACGGAGCATTGTGATGAGAAGGGCATTGAGCATTGGTCTGAAATGTTTCATGGATTATTGTGATGACAGTTGGAATGGCGCAATGTGATGACAAGGGCATGGAGCATTGTGATGCCAAGTGTCATGGAGGATTCTGATGACAAAGGTAATGGAGCATTGTGATGACAATGGCTTGGAGCATTGTGATGAAAAGGGTCAGGGAGCATTGTGCTCACAAGTGCATGGAGAATTGTGATGACAAGGGTCATGGAACATTCTGATGACAAGCTTGTGGAGTATTTTGATGGCAATGGCATGGAGCATTGTGATGAAAATGGCATGGGGCATTGTGATGAAAAAGGCATGGAGCCTTTTCGTGACAGGTTTTAAGGAGCATTCTGACGACAAGTTTCAGGAAGCATTGTAATGACAAGTGTATTTAGAATTGTGATGACAATGGTCATGGAGCATTGTGATGAAAAGGCCATGGAATATTGTGATGACAGGCATCATGGAGCGTTGTGATGACAAGTGTTATGGAACGTTGTGATTACAAGGGTTTGGAGCATTGTGATGACAGAGGTCATGGATCATTTTGATTTCAAGGAGCATGGAGCACTGTGATGACAAGGGCATGAAGCAATGTGATCCCAAGGTTCATGGAGGATTGTGATGACAATGCTAATGGAGTACTGTGATGACAAGCGCATAGAGAATTGTAATGACTAGGTCATGTAGCATTTGCTGACAAAGGCATGGAGCATTGTGATGACAGGTGTCATGGAGCACTGTGAGGACAAGCGTCACGGAGCATTGTGAATACAGTTGTCATGGAGCATTGGGATGACAAGTTCATGGATCACTGTGATGACAAGTGTCATGGAGCATTGGGCTGAAAATGATCATGGAGTATTTTGATGACAGGGGTCATGGAGCATTGTGATGACAGAGGTCATGGAGAATTTTGATTTCATTGTGCTGACAATAGCCGGAAGCATTATGATGATGGGCATAGTGCATTGTGATGACAAGGTTCATGGAGCATTGAGATGAAAAGTGGCATGGAGCATTGTGATTACAGGGGTCTTGGAGCACTGTAATGACAAGGACATGGAGCATTTTTATGAGAAGGACACGGAACATTCTGATGGCATGTGTCATGGAGCTTTGTGATGACAAGGGCATGGAGCATTGTGATTACAGGGGTCTTGGAGCATTGTGATGACAAGTGTCATGGAGCCTTGTGATGACAAGTCCGTGGAATACTGTGATGGCAGGGGCCATGGAGCATTGTTATGACAGGGGAAATGGAGCATTGTGATGAGAAGTGCATGGAGCATTGTGATTACAAGGTTTATGGAGCATTACAATGACAAATTTGTGGACCGTTGTGATGAAAATCGCGTAGCACATTGTGATGACAAGGATCATGGAGCATTTTTCTGACAAACGCATGGAGCATTTTGATGACAAGGGTCACGGAGCATTGTGATGAAAAGTTCATGGAGCATTGTGTTTATAAAGGTCACAGAGCCTTGTGATGACGCGGGCATGGACCACTGTGATGACAAATGTTATGAAGCATTGTGATGACTGGAGTCACCGAGCATTGTGATGACAGTGGTCATGGAGCATTGTGATGACAAGGGCATGGCGCATTGTGGTGACAGGGGCATGGAGCATTTGTCTGACAAGTTTCATAGATTATTGTGATGACATTGGACATGGTGCATTGTGATGACAAGGGCATGGATCATTGTGATGAGAAGGTCATGGAATATTGTGAAGACAGGTGTCAGGGAGCATTGTGATGATATATGTCATGGTCCATTGCAATGACAATGGCAGGGAGCATTGTGATGCCAAATGTAATGGAGGATTTTGATGACAAATATAATGGAGCATTGTGATCACTAGGGCTTGGAGCATTATTATGACAAGGGCCATTCAGAATTTTCAGAACAAGGTCGTGAAGCATTGTGATGACAAGGTCCTGGAGCATTGTGATGAGAAATCCATAGAGACTTGTGATGACAAGTCTCATGGAGCATACTGATGAAAAGGGGCATGGACCATTGTGATTACAGGGGTCTTGGAACATTGTGATGACATGGGCATGGAGCATTGTGAGGAGAAGGCCAAGGAGCATTCTGAAGACATGTTTCATTGAGCTTTGTGATGACAGGGGCAAGGAGCATTGTGTTTAAAGGGGTCTTGGAGCATTGTGAGGAAAAGGGCATGGATCATTGTGATGAAAAAGGCATGGAGCCTTGTCATGACAGGGTTCAGGGAGCATACAGACCACAAGTGTCAGGGAGCATTTTGATGACAAGTGTATTGAGCATTGTGATGACAAAGGTCATGGAGCATTGTGATGAGAAGTCCATGGATAATTGTGATGACGAGTGTCATGGGGCACTGTGATGACAAGTGTTATGGAATATTGTGATCACTAGGGTTTGGAGCATTGTTATGACAGAGGTCATGGAGCATTTTGATTTCATTGTGATGACAATAGCATGAAGCATTATGATGATGGGCATGGTGCATTGTGATGACAGGGTTCATGGATCATTGAGATGAAATGGGGCATGGAGCATTGTGATTACAGGGGTCTTGGAACACTGTGATGACAAGGGCATGGAACATTGTGAAGAGAAGGCCATGGAACCTACTGATGACATGCGTCATGGAGCTTTGTTATGACAAAGTCATGGAGCATTTAGATGACAGGTGTCTTGGAGCTTTGCGAAGACATGGGTAATGGAGCCTTGTGATGACAAGGCCGTGGAACATTGTGATGGCAATGGTCATGGAGCATTGTTATGACAGAGGTAATGGAGTATTGTTATGAGAAGGGAATTGAGCATTGGTCTGAAATATTTCATGGATTATTGTGATGAGATTGGGCATGGAGCATTGTGATGAAAAGGGCACGGAACACTGTGATACATGGGTCATGGTGGATTGTAATGTCAAGGGCAAGAAGCCATGTGATGAGAGGGTTCATGGAGCACTGTGATGACAATGACATCGAGCGTTGTGGGGAGAAGGCCATGGAACATTCTGATGTCTTGCGTCATGGAGCTTTGTGATGACAAGGGCATAGAGCTTTGTGATTACAGGGGTCTTGGAGCATTGTGATGAAAAGGGAATGGATCACTGTGATGAAAAACGCATGGAGCCTTGTCATGACAGGGTTCAAGGAGCATACTGACGACAAGTGTCAGGGAGCATTGTGATGACAAGTGTATTGAGCATTGTGATGACAAAGATCATGGAGCATTGTGATGAAAAGACCTTGGATAATTGTGATGATGATCGTCATGCGGTGTTGTGATGATAAGTGTTATGAAACATTGTGATCACACGGGTTTGGAGCATTATGATGACAGAGTTCATGGAGAACTTTGATTTCATTGTGATGACAATAGCCTGAAGCATTATGATGATGGGCATGGTGCATTGTGATGACACGGTTCATGGAGCATTGAGATGAAAAAGGGCATGGAGCATTGTGATTACAGAGTTCTTGGAGCATTGTAATAACAAGCGCATAGAACGTTCTAATGACAAGGTCATGTAGAATTTTGCTGACAAATGCATGGAGCATTGTGATGACAGGTGTAATGGAGCTTTGTGATGACAAGTCATGGAGCATTTTCATGTCTAGGGCATGGTGCATTGTGATGACAAGGGCAGGTAGCATTTTGATGACCGGGTCATGCAGCAATTTGATGAAAAGTGTAATGGAACATTGTGAGGGCTGTAGTCATGGAGCATTGTTATGACAGAGGTAATGGAGCATTTTGATGAGAAGGGCATTGAGCATTGGTCTGAAATGTTTCAAGGATTATTGTGATGAGAGTGGGCATGGAGCATTGTGATGACAAGGGCACGGAACACTGTGATACATGGGTCATGGAGGATTGTAATGACAAGAGCATGGAGCATTGTGATGAGATGTGCATCGAGCATTGTGATGACAAGTGTCATGGAGCTTTGTAATGACAAGGGCATGGAGCAATGTGATGAGAGCGTTTATGGAGCACTGTGATGACAATGACATGGAGCACTGTGATGCCAATGGTCATGGAGCTTTGTGATGACAAACGTCATAGAACATTTTGATGACAAGGGTGTTGTGCATTGTGATGAGGAGGGCAGGGAGCATTTTGATGACAGGGTCATGCAGCAATTTGATGAAAAGTGTAATGGAACATTGTGATGTCAGGGGTCATGGAGCATTGGGATGATAAGGGCATGGATCATTGTGATGACAAGAATCCCGGATCATTGTGTTGTGAGGTGTCATGGAATGTTGTGATGACAGTGGTCATGGAGCATTGTGATGATATTGGCCATGGAGCATTGTGATGAGTAGGTCGTGGAGCATTGGGCTGAAAATGTGCATGGAGTATTGTGATGATAGGGGTCCTGGAGCATTGTGATGACAAGTAAATGAAGCATGGTGATGACAAGGTCCTGGAGCATTGTGATGTGAAGACCATGGAGAATTGTGATGACAAGTCTCATGGAGCATTCTGATGAAAAGGGGCATGGAGCATTGTGATTACAGGGGTCTTGGAGCATTGTGAAGACTAGGGCATGGAGCATTGTGATGAGAAGGCCATGGAGCATTCTGATGACATGTGTCCTGGCGTTTTGTGATGACAAGGGCATGGAGCATTGTGATTAGAGGGATCTTGGAGCATTGTGATGAAAAGGGCATGGATCATTGTGATGAAAAAGGCATGGAGCCTTGTCATGACAGGGTTCAAGGAGAATACTGACGACAAGTGTCAGGGAGCATTGTGATGACAAGTGTATTGAGCATTGTGATGACAAAGATCATGGAGCATTGTGATGAGAAGACCATGGAAAATTGTGATGATGAGCATCATGGGGTTTTGTGATGATTCGTGTTATGCAAAGTTGTGATCACAAGGGTTTGGAGCATTATGATGACAGAGGACATGCAGAATATTGATTTCACTGTGATGACAATAGCCTGAAGCATTATGATGATGGGCATGGTGCATTGTGATGACAGGGTTCATGGGGCATTGAGATGAAAAGTGGCATGGAGCATTGTGATTACAAGGGTCTTGGAGCATTGTGCTGACAAGGGCATGGAACATTGTGATGAGAAGGCCATGGAACATTCTGATGACATGCATCATGGAGCTTTGTGATGACAAGGGCATGGAGCATGGTGATTTCAGGGGTCTTGAGCATTGTGATGAGAATTGTCATGGAAACTTGTGATGACTAGGCCATGGAAGATTGTGATGGCAGGGGTCATGGTGCATTGTGATGACAGGAGTAATGGAGCATTGTGATGAGAAGGGTATGGAACTTTGGTCTGAAATGTTTCATGGATTATTGTGATGAGAGTGGGCATGGAGCACTGTGATGACAAGGGCACGGAACACTGTGATACATGGGTCATGCAGGACTGTAATGACAAGGGCATGGAGCATTGTGATGAGAATGGCATCGAGCATTGTGATGACAAATGTCATGGAGCTTTTTGATGACAAGGGCATGGAGCAATGTGATGAGAGTGTTCCTGGAGCATTGTGATGACAATGACATGGAGCATTGTGATGCCAAGGGTCATGGAGCTTTGTGATGACAAGTCATGGAGCATTTTGATGACAAGGGCATGGAGCATTGTGATGAGAATGGCATGGAGCATTGTGATGAGAAGACCATGGAGCCTTGTAATAACAAGTCTCATGGAGCATTCTGATGAAAAGGGGCATGGAGTATTGTGATTACAGGGGTCTTGGAGCATTGTGATGACAAGCGCATGGAGCACTGTGATTACTGGTGTCTGGAACATTGTGAAGAAATTGGCATGGATCATTGTTATGAAAATGTTATGGATCCTTGTCATGACAGGGTTCCAGGAGCATACTGATGACAAGTGTCAGGGAGCATTGTGATGACAAGTTTATAGAGCATTGTGATGACAAAGGTCATGGAGCACTGTGATGAGAAGAGCATGGATAATTGTGATGATGAGCGTCATGGGGCGTTGTGATGATAAGTGTTATAGAACATTGTGATCACAAGGATTTGGAGCATTGTGATGAGACAGATCATCAAATATTTTGATTTCATTGTGATGATAAGAGCCTGAAGCATTATGATGATGGGCATGGTGCATTTTGATGACAGGGTTCATGGAGCATTGAGATGCAAAGGGGCATGGAGCATTGTGATTAGAGGGTTCATGGAGCATTGTGATGACAATGGCATGGAGCATTGAGATGCCAAGGGTCATGGAGCTTTGTGATGACAAAGGTCATGGAGCACTTTGATGACAAGGGTTGGTGCAATGTGATGAGAAGGGCAGGGAGCATTGTGATGACAGTGTCATAGAGCAATTTGATGAAAAGGGTCATGGAATATTTTGATGACAGGGGTTATGGAACATTGTGATGTCAGGGGTCATCGAACTTGTGATGATAAGTGCATGTAGCATTGCAAAGACAGGAGTCATGGAACATTGTGATGACAGTGGTGAGGGAGTATTGTGATGAATAGAGATGTAACATTGAGATATCTGTGTTGAGAGAGCATTTTGATGAGAAGTGCATGGAGAATTGTGATGACAAGTTTTATGGAGCATTGTGGTGACAAGATTGTGGAGCACGGTGATGACAAGCGCAGGGTGCATTGTGATGACATGGGTCATGGTGCATTGTGCTGACAAGCGCATGGAGCATTGTGATGACAAGGGTCATGGAGCATTGTGCTGAAGAAGGCATAGAGCATTGTGATGACAAGGGTCAAAGAGCATTGTGATGAAAATTTCATGGAGCAATGTGGTTAAATATGTCACAGAGACTGTGGATGACGAGGTCATGGACCATTGTGATGACAAAGGTCATGAAGCATTGTGATAACTGGAGTCACGGAGCATTGTGATGACAGGGGTCATGGAGCATTGTGATAACAAGGGCATGGAGTATTGTGATGACAAAGGCATGGAATATTGGTCTAATAAGTTTCATGGATTATTGTGATGACAGTTGGAATGCCGCATTGTGATGACAACGGCATGGAGCATTGTGATGACCAGGTCATGCAGTATTGTGAAGACAGGTGTCAGGGAGCATTGTGATGACATATGTAATCGCCCATTGTGATGACAATGGCATGGAGCATTGTGATGCCAAGTGTCATGGAGGATTCTGATGACAAAGGTAATGGAGCATTGTGATGACAATGGCTTGGAACATTGTGATGACAAGGGTCAGGGAGCATTGTGCTGACAAGTGCATGGAGAATTGTGATGACAAGGGTCATGAAGCATTGTGATGAAAAAGGCATGGAGTAATGTGATGACAGGCATCTTAGAGCGTTGTGATGACAAGTGCTATGGAACATTGTGATCACAAGGGTTTGGAGCACTGTGATGACAGAGGTCATGGATCATTTAGATTTCAAGGAGCATGGAGCTTTGTGATGACAAGGGCATGAAGCAATGTGATTCCAAGGTTCATGGAGGACTGTGATGACAATGGGAATGGAGTATTGTGATGACAAGCACATAGAGCATTGCAATGACAAGGTCAGGTAGTATTTTGCTGAAAAAGGCATGGAGCATTGTGATGACAGGTGTCATGGAGCCCTGTGATGACAAGCGTCACGGAACATTGTGAATACAGGGGTCATGGAGCATTGGGATGACAAGGGCATGGATGATTTTGATGACAAGGGTCATGGTGCATTGGGCTGAAAATGTTCATGGAGTATTGTGATGACAGGGGTCATGGAGCATTTTGATGACAAGTTCCTGGAGCACTTTGATGAGAAGACAATGGAGACTTGTGATGACAAGTCTCATGGAGCATTTTGATGAAAAGGGACATGGGGCATTGTGATTACAGGGGTCTTGGAGCATTGTGATGACAAGGGCATGGAGCATTGTGATGAGAAGGCCATGGAGCATTCTGATGACTTGCATCATTGAGCTTTATGATGACAAGGGCATGGAGCATTGTGATTACAGGGGTCTTGGAGCATTGTGATTAAAATGGCATGGATCATTGTGATGAAAAAGGCATGGAGACGTGTCATGACAGTGTGAATGGAGCATACTGATGACAAGTGTCAGGGAGCATTGTGATAACAAGTGTATTAAGCATTGTGATGACAAAGGTCATGGAGCATTGTGATGAGAAGACCATGGATAATTGTGAAGATGAGCGTCAAGGGGTGTTGTGATGATAAGTGTTATGGAACATTGTGATCACCAGGGTTTGGAGCATTGTGATGACAGAGGTCATGGAGCATTTTGATTTCATTGTGATGACAATAGCCTGAAGCATTATGATGATGGGCATCGTCCATTGTGATGACAGGGTTCATGGAGCATTGAGATGAAAAGACGCATGGAGCATTTTGATTTCAAGGGTCTTGGAGCATTGTGATGACAAGGGCATGGAGAATTTTGATGACAGGGCCATGGAACATTCTGATGACATGCGTCATGTAGCTTTTTGATGAGAAGGGCATGGAGCATTTTGATTAGATATGTCGTGGAGCATTGTGATGACAAGTGTCATGGAGCCTTGTGATGACAAGGCCGTGGAATATTGTGATGGCAGGTGTCATGGAGCATAGTTATGACAGAGGTAAAGGAGCATTCTGATGAGAAGGGCATGGAGCATTGGTCTGAAATGTTTCATGGATTATTGTGATGAGAGTGGTCATAGAGCATTGTGATGATAAGGGCATGGAACACTGTGATACATGGGTCATGGAGGATTCTAATGACAAGGGCATGGTGCATTGTGTTGAGAAGGGCATCGAGCATTGTGATTACAAGTGTCATGGAGCTTTGTGATGACAAGGGCATGGAGAAATGTGATGAGAGGGTTCATGGAGCATTGTGATGACAATGACATCGAATATTGTGATGCCAGGGGTCATGGAGCTTTGTGATGACAAAGGTCATGGAGAATTTTGATGACAAGTGCATGGTGCATTTTGATGAGAATGGCAGGGAGTATTTTGATGCCAGGGTCATGCAGCAATTTGATGAAAAGTGTATTGGAACATTTTGATGACATGGGTTATACAACATTGTGATGTCAGGGGTCATGGAACATTGTGATGATAAGGGGATGTAGCATTGTGATGACAGGGGTCATGGGACATTGTGATTACAGGGGTGAGGGAGTATTGTGACGACTAGTGATGAAACACTGTGATATCTCTGGTGAGAGAGCATTTTGATGACAAGTGTATGGAGCATTGTGATTACAAGGTTTATGGAGCATTGCAATGACAAGTTTCTGTACCGTTGTGATGTAAACCGAATGGCAAATTGTGATGAGAAGGGTCATGGAATATTTTTCAAAGAAAGGCATGGAGCATTTTCATGACAATGGTCACAGAGCATTGTGATGAAAACGGCATGGGGCATTGTGATGAAAATTGCATGGAGCCTTTTCGTGACAGGGTTCAAGGAGCATTCTGATGACAAGTGTCGGAGCATTTTGATGACAAGTGTACTGAGCATTGTGATGACAAAGGTCATGGAGCATTGTGATGAAAAGGGCATGGAATTTTGTGTTAACAGTCATCATGGAGCATTGTGATGACAAGTGTTATGGAACTCTGGGATCACAATGGTTTGGAGCATTGTGATGACAGAGGTCATGGATCATTTTGATTTCAAGGAGCATGGAGCATTGTGATGACAATGGCATGAAGCAATGTGATCCCAAGGTTCATGGAGGATTGTGATGACAATGGGAATGGAGTATTTTGATGACAAGCACATAGAGAATTCTAATGACATGGTCATGTAGCATTTTGCTGACAAAGGCATGGAGCATTGTGATGACAGGTGTCATGGAGCACTGTGATGACAAGCGTCACGGAGCTTTGTGAATACAGGAGTCATGGAGCATTGGGATGACAAGGGCATGGTTCAATGTGATGACAAGGGTCATGGAGCATTGGGCTGAAAATGTTCATGGAGTATTGTGATCACAGGGGTTATGGAGCATTATGATGACTTGGGAATGGAGTATTTTGATGACAAGATTTCCGGATCATTGTGTTGTCAGGTGTCATGGAGTGTTGTGATGACAGTGATCAGGGAGCATTGTGATGATATTGGGAATGGAGCATTGTGATGAGAAAGTTGTGGAGCATTGTGATTACAGGTGTCTTGATGCATTGTGATGAAATGGGCATTAAGCCTTGTCATGACAGGGTTCAAGAAGCATACTGACGACAAGTGTAAGGGAGCATTGTGATGACAAGTGTATTGAGCAGTTGATGACAAAGGTCATGGAGCATTGTGATGAGAAGACCATGGATAATTGTGATGATGAGTGTCATGGGTTGTTGTGGTGATAAGTCTTATGGAACATTGTGATCACAAGGGTTTGGAGCATTATGATGACAGAGGTCATGGAGAATTTAGATTTCATTGTGATGACAATAGGCTGAAACATTATGATGATGGGCATGGTGCATTGTGATGACAGGGTTCATGGAGCATTGAGATGAAAAGTGGCATGGAGCATTGTGATTACAGGGGTCTTGGAGCATTGTGATGACAAGGGCATGGGGCATTGTGAGGAGAAGGCCATGGAACATTCTGATGACATGCGTCATGGAGCACTGTGATGACAAGGGCATGGAGCATTGTGATTAGAGGGGTCTTGGAGCATTGTGATGACAAGGGTCATGGAGCCTTGTGATGACATGCCGTTGAACAATGTGATGGCATGTGTCTTGGAGCATTGTTATGACAGAGGTAATGGAGCATTGTGATGAGAAGGGCTTTGAGCTTTGGTCTAAAATGTTTCATGGATTATTGTGATGAGAGTGGGCACGGAGCATTGGGATGACAAGGGCACGGAACACTGTGATGCATGTTTCATGGAGGATTGTAATGACAAGGGCATGGAGCATTGTGATGAGAAGGGCATCGAGCATTGTGATGACAAGTGTCATGGAGCTTTGTGATGACAAGGGCATGGAGCAATGTGATGAGAGTGTTCATGGAGCTTTGTGATGACAATGACACGGAGCATTGTGATGCCAATGGTCATGGAGATTTGTGATGACAAATAACAGGGAGCATTTCGATGACAATGGTGTGGTGCATTGTGATGAGAAGGGAAGGGAGCATTTTGATGACAGGGTCATGCAGCAATTTGATGAAAATGTAATGGAATAATTTGAGGGCAGGTGGTTTAGAACATTGTGATGTCAGGGGTCATGGAGCTTTGGGATGAAAAGGGTCATGGTGCATTTTGATGACAGGGGTTATGGAACATTGTGATGTCAGGGGTCATGGAATATTGTGATGATAAGGGTATGTAGCACTGTGATGACAGGGGTCATGGAACATTATGATTACAGGGGTGAGGTGTATTGTGATGACTAGTGATGGAACATTGTGATATCTCTGGTGAGAGAGCATTTGGATGAGAAGTGCATGGAGCATTGTGATTACAAGGTTTATGGAGCATAGTGATTACAAGGTTGTGGACCGATGTAATGAAAAGCACGTGGCACATTGTGATGACAAGGGTCATGGAGCACTGTTCTGACAAAGGCATGGAGCATAGTGATGACAAGGGTCACGGAGAGTTGTGATGAAAAGTTCAAGGAGCATTGTGGTTTCAAAGGTCACAGAACCTTGTGATGACACGGGCATGGACCGTTTTGATGACAAACGTTATGAAGCAATGTGATGACTGGATTCATGGAACATTGTGATGATAGTGGTCATGGAGCATTGTGAGGACAAGGGCATGGAGCATTGTGGTGACAGGGGCATGGAGCATTGGTCTGACAAATTTCATAGATTATTGTGATGACAGTGGACATGGTGCATTGTGATGACAAGGGTATGGATCATGGTGATGAGAAGGTCATGGAGTATTGTGAAGACAGGTGTCAGGGAGCATTGTGATGGGATATTTCATTTTCCATTGTGATGACAATGGCGTGGAGCATTGTGATGCCGAGTGTTATGGAGGATTGTGATGACAAAGGTAATGGAGCATTGTGATGACAAGGGCTTCGAGCATTGTGATGACAAGGGCCATGGAGCATTGTGATGACAAGGGCATGGAGCATTGTGATGACAACGGCCTTTGAGAATTTTGATGAAACGGTCGTGAAGCATTGTGATGACAAAGGCATGGAGCTTGCTATGACAGGGGTCATGGGACATTGCGATGACAAGTGCATGGGGAATTGTGATGACAAGAGCATGTAACATGGAGATGAGAACTGTCATGGAGCATTGTGATGACAAGGACCTGGAGAATTGTGATGACAAGGGACATGGGGCATTGTGATGACCAGGGCATGGAGCATTGTTATGGCAAGACCGTGGAGCACTGTGATGAGAAGACCATGGATAATTCTGGTGACGAGCATCATGGAGCACTGTAATGACAAGGGGCATGGAGCATTGTGATGATAGGTCTCATGGAGCATTGTGATGACCGGGGTCATGGATCATTGTGATGACAAGGGTCATGGAGTATTCTGATGACAAGCTTGTGCAGTATTGTGATGACAAAGCATTTAACACTGTGATGGGAAGTGTCATGGAACATAGTGATGCCAAGAACGTGGAGAATTGTGATGAAAGGGAACATAGAGCATTGTGATGACCAGGGCATGGAGCATTGTGATGGCAAGACCGTGGAGCACTGTGATGAGAAGACCATGGATAATTGTGATGACGAGCGTCATGGAGTGCTATAATGACAAGCGGCATGGAGCATTGTGTTTACAGGGGTCTTGGGGCATTGTGATGACAAGGGCATGGAGCATTGTGAAGAGAAGGCCATGGAGCATTCTGATGAATGCGTCATGGAGCACTGTGATGACAAGTGCATGTAGCATTGTGATTACAGGTGACTTTGAGCATTGTGATGAAAAGGGCATAGATCATTGTGATGAAAAAGGCATGGAGCCCTGTAATTACAGTGTTCGAGGAGCATACTGACGACAAGTGTCAGGGAGCATTGTGATGACAAAGGTTATGGAGCATAGTGATGAGAAGACCATGGATAATTGTGATTATGAGCATCATGGTGTGTTGTGATGAGAAGTGTTATGGAACATTGTGATCCCAACGGTTTGGAGCATTGTGATGACAGAGGTCATGGAGCATTTTGATTTCATTGTGAGGAAAATAGCCTGAAGCATTATGATAATGAGCATGGTGCATTGTGATGATAGGATTCATGGAGCTTTGAGATGAAAAGGGGCATGGAGCATTGTGATAAAAAGTGTCTTGGAGCATTGTGATGAGAAGTCCATGGAACATTCTAATGACATGCGTCATGGAGCTTTGTGATGACAAGGGCATGGAGCATTGTGATTACAGGGGTCTTGGAACATTGTGATGACAAGTGTCATGGAGCCTTGTGAATGACAAGGCCATGGAACTTTGTGATGGCAGGGGTCATGGAACATTGTTATGACCGGTGTAATGGAGCATTGTGATGAGAAGGACAGGAAGCATTGGTGTGAAATGTTTCATGGATTATTGTGATGAGAGTGGACATGGAGCATTGTGATGACAAGAGCACGGAACACTGTGATACAATGGTCATAGAGGATTGTAATGACAAGGGCATGGAGCATAGTGATGAGAAGGGCATCGAGCATTGTGATGACATGTGTCATGGAGCTTTGTGATGACAAGGGCATGGAGAAATGTGATGAGAAGTTTCATGGAGCATTGTGATGACAATGACATGGAGCATTGTGATGTCAAGGGTCAAGGAGATTTGTGATGACAAAAGTCACGGAGCATTTTGATGACAAGGGCGTGGTGCATTGTGAAGAGAAGGCCAGAGAGCATTTTGATGACAGGGTCATGCAGCAATTTGATGAAAATTGTAATGGAATATTTTGATGACAGGGGTTATAGAACATTGGGATGTCAGGGGTCATGGAGCTTTGGGATAAAAAGTGTCATGGAGCATTTTGATGACAGGGGTTGTGGAACATTGTGATGTCAGGTGTCATGGAACATTGTGATGATAAGGGGATGTAGCATTGTGATGACAGGGGTCATGGAACATTGTGATTACAGGGGTCTTGGAGCATTGTGATGAGAAGGGTCATGGAGCCTTGTGATGACAAGGCCATGGAACATCGTGATGGCAGGGGTCATGGAGCATAGTTATGACAGGCGTAATGGAACATTGTGATGGCAATGGCATGGAGGATTGTGATGAGAAGGCCATGGAGCATTCTGATGACATGTGTCATGGAGCTTTGTGATGACAACGGCATGGAGCAATGTGATGAATGCGATCATAGAGCATTGTGATGAAAATGACATGGAGCATTGTGATGCCAAGGGTCATGGATCTTTGTGATGACAAAGGTCATGGAGGATTTTGATGACAAGGGCGTTGTGCATTGTGATGAGAAGGGCAGGGTGCACTGTGATGACAGGGTCATGGAGCAATTGGATGAAATGTGTCATGGAACATTTTGATGACAGGGGTTATGGAACATTGTGATGTCAGGGGTCATCGAACATTGTGATGATATGTGCATGTACAATGGTGATGACAGGAGTCATGGATCATTGTGATGACAGGGGTGAGGGAGTATTGTGACAAATAATGATGTAACATTGTGATATCAGTGGTGAGAGAGCATTTTGATGAGAAGTGCATGGAGCATTGTGATGACAAGGTTTATGGATCATTGTGATGCCAATATTGTGGAGCACTGTGATGACAAGTGCATGGTGCATTGTGATGACATGTGTCTTGGAGCATCGTGCTGAAAAGCACATGGAGCATTGTGATGACAAGGGTCATGGAGCATTGTGCTGAGAAAGGCATAGAGAATTGTGATGACAAGGATCAAAGAGCATTGTGATGAAAAGTTCATGGAGCATTGTGATGACAAGGGTCATGGAGCATAGTGATAACAAGGGCATGGAGCATTGGTCTAATAAGTTTCATGGATTATTTCGATGACTGTTGCAATGGTGCGTTGTGGTGACAAGGGCATGGAGCATTGTGATGACCAGGTCATGCAGTATTGTGAAGACTGGTGTCAGGGAGCATTGTGTTGACATATGTAATTGCCCATTGTGATGACAATGGCATGGAGCATTGTGATGCCAAGTGTCATGGAGGATTCTGATGACAAAGGTAATGGTGCATTGTGATGACAATAGCTTGGAGCATTGAGATGACAAGGGTCAGGGAGCATTTTGCTGACAAGTGCATGGATAATTGTGATGACAAGTGTCATGGAGCACTGTGATGAGAAGGACATGGATCATTGTGATGAAAAAGGCATGGAGCCTTGTCATAGCAGGGTTCAAGGAGCATACAGATAACAAGTGTCAGGGAGCATTTTGATGACAAGTGTAATGAGCATTGTGATGACAAAGGTCATGGAGCATTTTGATGAGAAGACCATGGATAATTGTGATGACGAGTGTCATGGGGCACTGTGATGACAAGAGTTATGGAATATTGTGATCACAAGGGTTTGGAGCATTGTTATGACAGAGGTCATGGAGCATACTGATTTCATTGTGATGACAATAGCCTGAAGCATTGTGATGATGTCATGGTGCATTGTGATGACACGGTTCATGGATCATTGAGAAGAAAATGGGCATGGAGCTTTGTGATTACAGGGGTCTTGGAGCATTGTGATGAGAAGGGTCATGGAGCCTTGTGATGACAAGGCCACGGAACATCGTGATGGCAGTTGTCATGGAGCATTTTTATGACAGGGGTAATGGAGCATTGTGATGGCAAGCACATGGAGCCTTGTGATGAGAAGGCCATGGAGCATTCTGATGACATGTGTCATGGAGCTTTGTGATGACAAGGGCATGGAGCAATGTGATGAGAGCGTTCATGGAGCATTGTGATGACAATGACATGGAACATTGTGATGCCAAGTGTCATGGATCTTTGTGATGACAAATAACAGGGAGCATTTTGATGACAAGTGTTTGTGCATTGTGATGAGAAGGGCAGGGAGCATTTTGATGACAGGTTCATGGAGCAATTTGATGAAAATTGTCATGGAACATTTTGATGACAGGGGTTATGGAACACTGTGATGTCAGGGTTCATGGAGCATTTTGATGAAAAGGGTCATGGAGCATTTTGATGACAGGGGTTATGGAGCATTGTGATGACAGGGGTCATCGAACATTATGATGATAAGTGCATGTAGCATTGTGATGACAGGGGTCATGGAACATTGTGATAACAGGGGTGAGGGTGTATTGTGACGAATAGTGATGTATCATTTTGATATCTGTTGTGAGAGAGCATTTTGATGAGAAGTGCATGGAGCATTGTGATGACAAGTTTTATGGAGCATTTTGATGACAAGATTGTGGAGCACTGTGATGACAAGCGCATGGTGCATTGTGATGACATGTATCATGGAGCATCTTGCTGACAAGCGCATGGAGCATTGTGATGACAGGTGTCATGGAGCCCTGTGATGACAAGCGTCACGGAGCATTGTGAATACAGGGGTCATGGAGTATTGTGATGACAAGGGCATGGATCATTGTGATGACAACTGTCATGTAGCAGTGGTCTGAAAATGTTCATGGAGTATTGTGATGACAGGGGTCATGGAGCATTGTGATGACAGAGGTAATGGAGTATTTTGATTTCATTGTGCTGACAATAGCTGGAAGCATTATGATGATGGGCATGATGCATTGTGATGACAGGTTTCATGGACCATTGAGTTGAAAACGGGCATGGAGCATTGTGATTACAGGGGTCTGGGAGCATTGTGATGATAAGGGCATGAAACATTTTGATGAGAAGACCATGGAACATTCTGATGACATGTGTCATGGAGCTTTGTGATGACAAGGGCATGGAGCATTTTGATTACAGGGGTCTTGGAGCACTGTGATGACAAGGGTCATGGAGCCTTGTGATGACAAGGCCGTGGAACATTGTGATGGCAGGGGTCATGGAGCATTGTTATGACAGGGGTAATGGAGCACTGTGATGTGAAGGGCATGGAGCATTGTGATTACAAGATTTATGGAGCATGGCGATGACAAATTTGTGGACCGTTGGGATGAAAATCGCGTCGCCCATTGTGATGACAAGGGTTATGGAGCATTTTTCTGACAAAGGCATGGAGCATTGTGATGACAAGGGTCTCGGAGCATTGTGATGGAAAGTTCATGGAACATTGTGGTTACAAAGGTAACAGAGCCTTTTGATGACGCGAGCATTGACCATTGTGATGACAAATTTTATGAAGAATTGTGATGACAGGAGTCACGGAGCATTGTGATGACAGGGGTCATGGAGTAATGTGATGACAAGGGCATGGAGCATTGTGCTAAGAAAGGCATAGTGCATTGTGATGACAAGTGTCAAAGAGCATTGTGATGAAATGTTCATGGAGCATTGTGCTTAAAAAAGTCACAGAGACTCTTGATGATGAGGGCATAGACCACTGTGATGACAAAAGTCATGGAGCATTGTGATGACTGGAGTCACGGAGCATTGTGATGACAGGGGTCATGGAACATTGTGATAACAAGGGCATGGAGCATTGTGATGACAAGGGCATGGAGCACTGGTCTAATAATTTTCATGGAGTATTGCGATGACACTTGGAATGGCGCATTGTGATGACAACGCATGTTGCACTGTGATGACCAGGTCTTGCAGTATTGTGAAGAGACGTGTGAGGGAGCACTGTGATGACATATGTAATGGCCCATTGTGAAAACAACGGCCTGGAGCATTGTGATGCCAAGTTTCATGGAGGATTCTGATGACAAAGTTAATGGAGCTTTGTGATGACAAGTGTTAGGGAGCATTGTGCTGTCAAGTGCATGGAGAATTGTGATGACAACGGTCTTGGAGCATTCTGATGACAAGCTTGTTGACTATTTTGATGACAATGGCATGGAGCATTGTGAAGAAAATGGCATGGGGCATACTGATGAAAAAGGCATGGAGCCTTTTCGTGACAGGGTTCAAGGAGCATTCTGACGACAAGTGCCAGGGAGCACTATGATGACAATTGTATTGAGAATTGTGATGACAAAGGTCATGGAGCATTGTGATGAAAAGGGCATGGAGTATTGTGATGGCAGGCATCATGGAGCGTTGTGATGACAAGTGTTATGGAACATTGTGATTCCAAGTGTTTGGAGCATTGTGATGAGAGGGGTCATGGATCATTTTGATTTCAAAGTGCATGGAGCATTGTGATTACAAGGGCATGAAGCAATGTGATCCCAAGGTTCATGGAGGTTTGTGATGACAATGGTAATGGAGTATTGTGATGACAAGCGCATAGAGCATTGTAATGACAATGTCATGTAGCATTTTGCTGACAAAGGCATGGAGCATTGTGATGCCAAGTGTCATGGAGCATTGGGCTGAAAATGTTCATGGAGTATTGTGATGACATGGGTCACGGAGCATTGTGATGAGTAGGGAATGGAGCATTGTGATGACAAGTGTTCTGGATCATTGTGTTGTCAGGTGTCATGGAGTGTTGTGATGACAGTGGTCATGGAGCATTTTTATGATATTTTTCATGGAGCATTGTGATGAGAATTTCATGGAGCATTGGGCTGAAAATATTCATGGAGTATTGTGATGACAGGGGTCATGGAGCATTGTGATGACAAGGGAATGCAGCATGGTGATGACAAGGTCCTGGAGCATTGTGATGATAAAAGCATGGAGACTTGTGATGACAAGTCTCATGGAGCATTGTGATGAAAAGGGGCATGGAGCATTGTGATTACAGGGGTCTTCTAGCATTTTGATGACAAGGGCCTGGAGCATTGTGAGGAGAAGGCCATGGAGCATTCTGATGACATGCCTCATTGAGCTTTGAGATGACAAGGGCATGGAGCACTGTGATTACAGGTGTCTTGGAACACTGTGATGAAAAGGCATGGATCATTGTGATCAAAAGCCATGGAGCCTTGTCATGACAGGGTTCAAGGAGCATACTGACGACAAGTGTCAGGGAGCATTGTGATGACAATTGTATTGAGAATTGTGATGACAAAGGTCATGGAGCATTGTGATGAGAAGACCATGAATAATTGTGATGATGAGCGTCATAGGGTGTTGTGATGTTAAGTGTTATGGAACATTGTGATCACAAGGGTTAGGAGCATTATGATGACAGGGGTCATGGATAATTTTGATTTCATTGTGATGACAATATCCTGAAGCATTTTGATGATGGGCATGGAGCATTCTGATAAGATGCTTCATGGAACATTGAGATGAAAAGTAGTATGGAGCATTGTGAATACAGGGGTGTTGGAGCATTTTCATGACAAGGGCATGGAGGATTGTGATGAGAAGGCCATGGAACATTCTGATGGCATGCATCATGGGGCTTGGTGATGACAAGGGCATGGAGCATTGTGTGGAGAAGGACATGGAACATTCTGATGACATGTGTCATGGAGCTTTGTGATGACAAGGGCATGGAGCATTGTGATTACAGGGGTCTTGGAGCATTGTGATGACAAGGGTCATGGAGCCTTGTGATGACAGGGTCATGGAACATTGTGTGGGCAGGTGTCATGGAGCATTGATATGACAGAAGTAATGGAGCATTGTGATGAGAAGGACATTGAGCATTGGTCTGAAAGTTTTCATGGATTTTTCTGATGAGATTGGGCATATAGCACTGTGATGACAAGGGCACGGAACACTGTGATACATGGGTCGTGGAGGATTGTAATGACAAGGGCATGGAGCATTGTGATGAGAAGGGCATCGAGCATTGTGATGACAAGTGTCATGGAGCTTTGTGATGACAAGGGCATGGAGCCATGTGATGAGAGTGTTCATGGAGCATTGTGATGACAATGACATGTAGCATTGTGATGCCAAGGGTCATGGAGCTTTGTGATGACAAAGTCATTGAGCATTTTGATGACAAGGGTGTGGTGCATTGTGATGAGAAAGGCAGGGAGCATTTTGATGACAGGGTCATGCAGCAATTTGATGAAAAGTGTAATGGAACATTTTGATGATATGGGTTATAGAACATTGTTATGCCAGGGGTCATGGAGCTTTGGGATGAAAAGGGTCATGGAGCATTTTGATGACAGGGGTTATGGAACATTGTGATGTCATGGGTCATGGAACATTGTGATGATAAGTGGATGTAGCATTGTGATGACAGGGGTCATGGAACATTGTGATAACCGGGGTGAGTGGGGATTGTGACGACTAGTGATGGAACATTGTGATATCTCATGTGAGAGAGCATTTGGATGAGAAGTTCATGCAGCATTGTGATTACAAGTTTTATGGAGCATAGCGATGACAAGGTTGTGGATCATTGTGATGAAAAGTGCATGGCACTTTGTGATGACAACGGTCATGGAGCATTGTCCTGACAAAGGCATGGAGCATTGTGATGACAAGGGTCACGGAGAATTGTGATGAAATGTTCATGGAGCATTGTGTTTACAAAGGTCACAGAGCCTTGTGATGACGCACGCATGGACCGTTGTGATGACAATCGTTATGAAGCATTGTGATGACTGGAGTCACGGAGCATTGTGATGACAGGGGTCATGGAGCATTGTGATAACAAGGGTATGGAGCATTGTGATGACAGTGGCATGGAGCATTGGTCTGACAAGTTTCATAGATTATTGTGATGACATTGGACATGGTGCATTGTGATGACAAGGGCATGGAGCATTTTGATGAGAAGGCCATGGAACATTCTGATGACATGTGTCATGGAGCTTTGTGATGACAAGGGCATGGAGCATTTTGATTACAGGGGTCCTGGAGCATTGTGATGACAAGTGTCATGGAGCCTTGTGATGACAAGGCCGTGGAACATTGTGATGGCAGGGGTCATGGAGCATTGTTATGACAGGGGTCATGGAGCATTGTGATGACAAGGGCATGGAGCATTGTGATGACCGGGTCATTGAAGATTGGTCTGACAAGTTTCCTAGATTATTGTGATGACAGTGTACAAGGTTCATTGGGATGACAAGGGCATGGAGCATTGTGATGACAAGGGCATGGAGTATTGTGAAGACAGGTGTCAGGGAGCATTGTGATGACATATGTCATGGTCCATTGCGATGACAATGGCATGGAGCATTGTGATGCCAAATGTAATGGAGGATTGTGATGACAAATATAATGGAGCATTGTGATGACTAGGGCTTGGAGCATTATGTTGACAAGGGCCATTGAGAATTTTCATGAAAATGTCGTGAAGCATTGTGATGATAAGGTCCTGGAGAACTGTGATGAGAAATTCATGGAGCCTTGTGATGACAAATCTCATGGAGCATACTGATGAAAAGGGGCATGGAGCATTCTGATTACAGGCGTTTTGGAACATTATGATAACTATGGCATGGAGCATTGTGATGACAAGTGCATGGACAATTGGTCTAATAATTTTCATGGATTATTGTGATGACAGTTGGAATGGTGCATTGTGATGACAAGGGCATGGAGCATTGTGATGACCAAGTTATGCATTATTGTGATGAGAGGTGTCATGGAGCATTGTGATGACATATGTATTGGCTCATTGTGATGACAATATCATGGAGCATTGTGATGCCAAGTGTCATGGAGGATTCTGATGACAAAGGTAATGGAGCTTTGTGATGAAAATGGCTTGAAGCATTGTGATGACAAGGGTCAGGAAGCATTGTTCTGACAAGTGCATGGAGAATTGTGATGACAATGGTCATGGAGCATTCTGATGACAAGCTTGAGGAGTATTTTGATGACAATGGCATGGAGCACTGTGATGAAAATGGCATGGGGTTTTGTGATGAAATATGCATGGAGCCTTTTTGTGACAGGTTTCAAGGAGCATTATGACGACAAGTGTCAGGGAACATTGTGATGACAAGTGTATTGAGAATTGTGATGACAAAGGTCATGGAGCATTGTGATGAAAAGGGCATGGAGTATTGTGATGACAGGCATCATGGAGCGTTGTGATGACAACTGTTATGGAACATTGTGATCACAAGTGTTTGTAGCATTGTGATGACAGAGGTCATGGATCATTTTGATTTCAAGGAGCATGGAGCTTCGGGATGACAAGGGCATGAAACAATGTGATCCTAGGTTCATGGAGGATTGTGATGACAATGGTAATGGAGTATTGTGATGACAAGCGAATAGAGCATTGTAATGGCAAGGTCATGTAGCATTTGCAGACAAAATCATGGAGCATTGTGGTGACAGGTGTCATGGAGCATTGTGATGACAAGCGTCACGGAGCATTGTGAATACAGGGGTCATGGAGCATTGGGATGACAAGGGCATGGATGATTGTGATGAAAAGTGTCATGGAGCATTGTGATGACTAGGGAATGGAGCATTGTGATGACAAGAGTCCCGGATCATTGTGTTGTCAGGTGTCATGGAGTGTTGTGATGACAGTGGTCATGGAGCATTTTGATGATATTTGACATGGAGCACTGTGATGAGAATTTCATGGAGCATTGGGCTGAAAATGTTCATGGAGTATTGTGATGACAGGGGTCATGGAGCATTGTGATGACAAGGGAATGGAACATTGTGATGACAAGGTCCTGGAGCACTGTGATGATAAGAGCATGGAGATTTGTGATGACAAGTCTCATGGAGCATTCTAATGAAAAGGGGCATGGAGCATTGTGATTACAGGGGTCTTGGAGCATTCTGATGACATGTGTCATGGAGCTTTGTGATGACAAGGGCATGGAGCACTGTGATTACAGGGGTCTTGGAGCATTGTGATGAAAAGGGCATGGATCATTGTGATGAAAAGGCATGGATCCTTGTCATGACAGGGTTCAAGGAGCATACTGACGACATGTGTCAGGGAGCATGGTGATGACAAGTGTACTGAGAATTGTGATGACAAAGTTCATGGAGCATTGTGATGAGAAGACCATGGATAATTGTGATGATGAGCGTCATAGTGTGTTGTGATGATAAGTGTTATGGAACTTTGTGATCACAAGGATTTGGAGCATTATGATGACAGTGGTCTTGGATAATTTTGATTTCATTGTGATGACAATAGCCTGAAAAATTATGATGATGGGCCTGGTGCATTTTGATGACAGGCTTCATGGAGCATTGAGATGAAAAGGAGCATGGAGCATTGTGATTACAGGTGTCTCGGAGCACTGTCATGACAAGGGCATATAGCATTGTGATGAGAAGGCCATGGAACATTCTGATGGCATGCGTCATGGAGCTTTGCGATGACAAGGGCATGGAACATTATGATTACAGCGGTTTGGCGCATTGTGATGACAAGGATCATGGAGATTTGTGATGACTAGGCCATGGAACATTGTGATTGCAGGGGTCATGGAGCATTGTTATGACATAGGTAATGGATCATTGTGATGAGAAGGGCATTGAGCATTGGTCTGAAATATTTCATGGATTACTGTGATGAGAAGGGCATTGAGCATTGTGATGACAAGTGTCATGGAGCTTTGTGATGACAAGGGCAGGGAGCAATGTGATGAGAAGGTTCATGGAGCATTGTGATGACAATTGCATGGAGCATTTTGATGCCAATGGTCATGGAGCTTTGTGATGATTGATGTCATGGAGCATTTTGATGACAAGTGTGTGGTGCATTGTGATGAGAAAGGCAGGGAGCATTTTGATGACAGGGTCATGCAGCAATTTGAAGAAAAATGTAATGGAACATTTTGATGACAGGGGTTATAGAACATTGTGATGCCAGGGGTCATGGAGCTTTGGGATGAAAACTGTCATGGAGCATTTTGATGACAGTGGTTATGGAACATTGTGATGTCAGGGGTCATAGAACATTGTGCTGATAAGAGGACGTAGCATTGTGATGACAGGGGTCATGGAACATTGTGATAACAGGGGTGAGGGAAGATTGTGATGATTAGTGATGGAACATTGTGATATCTCATGTGAGAGAGCATTTGGATGAGAATTGCATGGAGCATTGTGCTTACAAGGTTTATGGAGCATAACGATGACAAGGTTGTGGATCATTGTGATGAAAAGCGCATGGCAAACTGTGATGACAAGGGTCATGGAGCACTGTTCTGACAAAGGCATGGAACATTGTAATGACAAGGGTCACGCAGCATTGTGATGAAAATTTCATGGAGCATTGTGGTTACAAATGTCACAGAGCCTTGTCATGACGTGGGCATGGACCGCTGTGATGACAAACGTTATGAAGCATTGTGATGACTGGAGTCACGGAGCATTGTGATGACAAGGGTCATGCAGCATTGTGATGACAAGGGCATGGAGCATTGTGATGACAGGGGCATGGAGCATTGGTCTGACAAGTTTCATAGATTATTGTTATGACATTGGACATGGTGCATTGTGATGACAAGGGCATGGAGCCTTTTGATTTGAAGGCCATGGAACATTCTGATGACATGTGTCATGGAGCTTTGTGATGACAAGGGCATGGAGCATTGTGATTACAGGGGTCTTGGAGCATTGTGATGACAAGCGTCATGGAGCCTTGTGATGACAAGGCCGTGGAACATTGTGATGGCAGGGGTCATGGAGCTTTGTTATGACAGGGGTCATGGAGCATTGTGATGACAAGTGCATGGAGCATTGTGATGACAGGGGCATGGAGCATTGGTCTGACAATTTTCCTAGACTATTGTGATGACAGTGGACATGGTGCATTTTGATGACAAGGGCATGGAGCATTGTGATGACAAGGGCATGGAATATTGTGAAGACTGGTGTCAGGGAGCATTTTGATGACATATGTCATGGTCCATTGCGATGACAATGGCATGGAGCATTTTGATGCCAAATGTAATGGAGGATTGTGATGACAAATATAATGGAGCATTGTGATGAGTAGGGCTTGGAGCATTATGATGACAAGTGCCATTGAGGATTTTCACGAAAATGTCGTGAAGCATTGTGATGACAAGGTCCTGGAGCATTGTGATGAGAAAACCATGGAGACTTGTGATGACAAATCTCCTGGAGCATACTGATGAAAAGGGGCATGGAGCATTCTGATTACAGGGATTTTGGAACTGTGTGATAACTAGGACATGGAGCATTGTGATGACAAGGGCATGCAGCATTGGTCTAATAAGTTTCATGGATTATTGTGATGAAACTTGGAATGGCGCATTGTGATGACAAGGGCATGGAGCATTGTGATGACAAGGTCATGCATTATTGTGAAGAGAGCTGTCAGGGAGCATTGTGATGACATATGTAATGGCCCATTGAGATGACTATGGCATGGAGCATTGTGATGTCAAGTGTCATGGAGGATTCTGATGACAAAAGTAATGGAGCATTGTGATGACAAGGGCATGGAGCATTGTGATGACAAAGGTCAGGGTGCATTGTGCTGACAAGTGCATGGAGAACTGTGATGACAAGGGTCATGGAGCATTCTGATGATAATCTTGTAGAGTATTTTTGTGACAATGGCATGGAGCATTGTGATGAAAATCGCATGGGGCTTTGTGATGAAAATTGCATGGAGCCTTTTCATAACAGGGTTCAAGGAGCATTCTGATGACAAGTGTCAGGGAGCATTGTGATGACAAGTGTATTGAGAATTGTGATGACAAAGGTCATGGAGCATTGTGATGAAAAGAGCATGGATTATTGTCATGGCAGGCATCATGGAGCATTGTGATGACAAGTGTTATGGAACATTGTGATCACAAGGGCTTGGAGCATTGTGATGACAGAGGTCATGGATCATTTTATTTCAAGGTGCATGGAGCATTGTGATGCCAAGGGCATGAAGCAATGTGAACCCAAGGTGCATGGAGGAATGTGATGACAATGGTAATGGAGTATTGTGATGACAAGTGCATAGAGCATTGTAATGACAAGGTCATGTAGCATTTTGCTGACAAAGGCATGGAGCATTGTGATGACAGGTGTCATGGAGCACTGTGAATACAGGGGTCATGGAGCATTGGGATGGCAAAGGCATGGACCATTGTGATGACAAGAGTCATGGAGCATTGGGCTGAAAATATTCATGGAGTATTGTGATGACTGGGGTCATGGAGCATTGTGATGTGTAGGGAATGGAGCACTGTGATGACAAGAGTCCCGGATCATTGTGTTGTCAGGTGTCATGGAGTGTTGTGATGACAGTGGTCATGGAGCATTTTGATGATATTTGTCATGGAGCATTGTGATGAGAATTTCATGGAGCATTGGGCTGAAAATGTTCATGGAGTATTGTGATGGCAGGGGACATGGAGCGTTGTGATGACAAGGGAATGGAGAATGGTGATGACAAGGTCCTAGAGCATTGTGATGAGAAGACCATGGAGACTTGTGATGATAAGTCTCATGGAGCATTCTGATGAAAAGCGGCATGGAGCATTGTGATTACATGGGTCTTGGAGCATTGTGATGACAAGGGCATAGAGCATTGTGAGGAGAAGGCCATGGAGCATTCTGATGACATGTGTCATGGAGCATTGTGATGAAAAGGGCATGAAGTATTGTGATGACAGGGGTCATAGAGCCTTGTGATGACAAGGCCGTGGAACAATGTGATGGCAGGCGTCATGGAGCATTTTTATGACAGAGGTAATGGAGCATTGTGATGACAAGCGTCACGGAACTTTGTGAATACAGGGTTCATGGAGCATTGGGATGACAAGGGCATGGATGATTGTGATGACAAGGGTCATGGAGGATTGGGCTGAAAATGTTCATGGAGTATTTTGATGACAGGGGTCATGGAGCATTGTGCTGATAAGGGGATGTAGCATTGTAATGACAGGTGTCATGGAAATTTGTGATAACAGGGTTCAGGGAGGATTGTGATGACTAGTGATGGAACATTGTGATATCCCATGTGAGAGAGCATTTGGATGAGAAGTGCATGGAGAATTGTGATTACAAGGTTTATGGAGCATAGCAATGACAAGTTTCTGTATCACTGTGATGGAATGCGCATGGCACAATGTGATGACAAGGGTCATGGAGCATTGTTCTGACAAAGGCATGGAGCATTGTGATGACAAGTGTCACGGAGAATTGTGATGAAAAGGGCGTGGAGCATTGTGATGAAAGGGGCATGGAGAATTGGTGTGACAAGTTTCATAGATTACTGTGATGACAGTGGGCATGTAGATTGTGATGACAAGGACATGGAGCATTGTGATGACAAGGGCATGGAGTATTGTGAAGACGTGTCAGGGAGCATTGTGATGACATATGTAATGGTCCATTGTGATGACAATGGCATGGAGCATTGGTCAAATAAGTTTCATGGATTATTGTGATGACAGTTGAAATGGCGCATTGTGATGACAAAGGCATGTAGCATTTAGATGACAAGGTCATGCTGTATTGTGAAGAGAGGTGTCAGGGAGCATTGTGATGACATATGTAATGGCCCATTGTGATGACAATGGCATGGAGCATTGTGATGCAAAGTGTCATGGAGGATTCTGAGGACAAAGGTAATGGAGCAATGTGATGACAATGGCTTGGAGCATTGTGATGACAAGGGTCATGGCGAATTCTGATAAAAGGCTTGTGGAGTATTTTGATGACAATGGCATGGTGCATTGTGATGAAAATGGCATGGGGCTTTGTGATGAAAAAAGCATGGAGCCTTTTTGTGACAGGGTTCAAGGAGCATTCTGATGACAAGTGTCAGGGGGCATTGTGATGACAAGTGTATCGAGAATTGTGATGAAAAAGGTCATGGAGCATTGTGATGAAAAAGGCATGGAGTATTGTGATGACAGGCATCATGCACCGTTGTGATGACAAGTGTTATGGAACACTGGGATCACAAGTGTTTGGAGCATTGTGATGACAGATGTCATGGATCATTTTGATTTCAAGGGGCATGGTGCATTGTGATGACAAGGGCATGAAGCAATGTGATTCCAAGTTTCATGGAGGTTTGTGATGAAAATGGTAATGGAGTATTGTGATGACAAGCACATAGAGCATTGTAATGAAAAGGTCATGTATCATTTTGCTGACAAAGGCATGGAGCATTGTGATGACAGGTGTCATGGAGCAGTGTGATGACAAGCATCACGGAGCATTGTGAATACAGGGGTCATGGAGCATTGGGATGACAAGGGCATGGATCATTGTGATGACAAGTGTCATGGAGCATTGGGCTGAAAATTTTCATGGATTATTGTGATGACAGGGGTCATGGTGCATTGTGATGACAAGAGTCCCGGATCATTGTGTTGTCAGGTGTCATGGAGTGTTGTGATGACAGAGGTCATGGAGCACTGTGATGATATTGGTCATGGAGCATTGTGATGAGAAGTTCATGGAGCATTGGGCTGAAAATTTTCATGGAGTATTGTGATGACAGTGGTCATGGAGCATTGTGATGACAAGGGAATGAAGCATGGTGATGACAATGTCCTGTAGCATTGTGATGTGATGACCATGGAGACTTGTGGTGACAAGTCTCATGGAGCATTCTGATGAAAAAGGGCATGGAGCACTGTGATTACAGGGGTCTTGGACCATTGTGATGACAAGGGTCATGGAGCCTTGTCATGACAAGCCGGTGGAACATTGTGATGGCAGGGGTCATGGAGCATTGTTATGACAGAGGTAATGGATCATTGTGATGATAACGGCAAGGAGCATTGTGATGACCAGGTCATGCAGTATTGTGAAAAGAGGTGTCAGGGAGCACTGTGATGAGATATGTAATGGCCCATTGTGATGACAATGGCATGGAGCATTGTGATGCCAAGTGTCATGGAGGATTCTGATGACAAAGGTAATGGAGTATTGTGATGACAATGGCTTGGAGCATAGTGATGTCAAGGGTCAGGGAGCATTCTGCTGACAAGTGCAAGGAGAATTGTGATGACAAGGGTCATGGAGCATTCTGATGACAAGCTTGTGGAGTATTTTGATGACAATGGCATGGAGCATTGTGATGAAAACGGCATGGGGCTTTGTGATGAAAAATGCATGGAGCCTTTTTGT
>NW_028294786.1:0-105000 GCF_964341445.2 Mesoplodon mirus | reverse complement strand
TCCATGCCTATTTCATCACAAAGCCCCATGCCGTTTTCATCACAATGCTCCATGCCATTGTCATCAAAATACTCCACAAGCTTGTCTTCAGAATGCTCCATGACCCTTGTCATCACAATTCTCCATGCACTTGTCAGCACAATGCTCCCTGACCTTTGTCATCACTATGCTCCAAGCCATTGTCATCACAATGCTCCATTACCTTTGTCATCAGAATCCTCCTTGACACTTGGCATCACAATGCTCCATACCATTGTCATCACAATGGGCCAATACATATGTCATCACAATGCTCCCTGACACCACTTTTCACAATAATCCATGACCTGGTCATCACAATGCTCCTTGCCCTTAACATCACAATGCTCCATTACCTCTGTCATATCAATGCTCCATGACCCCTGCCATCACAATGTTCCACGGCCTTGTCATGACAAGGCTCCATGACCCTTATCATCACAATTGTCCAAGACCCCTGTAATCACAATGCTCCATGCCCTTTTTCATCAGAATGCTCCATGAGATTTGTCACCACAAGTCTCCATGGTCATCTCATCACAATGCTCCAGGACCTTTTCATCACAATGCTTCATTCCCTTGTCATCACAATGCTCCATGACCACTGTCATCACAATACTCCATGAACATTTTCAGCCCAATGCTCCACGACCTTCTCATCACAATGCTCCATGACCACTGTCATCACAAAACTCCATGACACCTGACAACACAATGATCTGGGAATCTTGTCATCACAATGCTCCATTCCCTAGTCATCACAATGCACCATGACCCCTGTCATCACAATACTACATGAACATTTTCAGCCCAATGCTCCATGACTCTTGTCATCACAATGATCCATGCCATTGTCATCCCAATGCTCCATGACCACTGTATTCACAATGCTCCGTGACCCTTGTCATCACACTGCTCCATGAAACCTGTCATCACAATGCTCCATGCCTTTGTCAGCAAAATGCTACATGACCTTTTCATTAAAATGCTCTATGCACTTGTCATCACAATACTCCATTACCATTTTCATCACAATACTCCATGAAACTTGTGATCACATTGCTTCATGCCCTTGTCATCACAATGCACCATGCTCCTTGAAATCAAAATGATCCATGACCTCCGTCATCGCAATGCTCCAAACACTTGTGATTCCAGGGTTCCATAACACTTGTCATCACAACGCTCCATGATGCCTGTCATCACAATACTCCATGCCATTTTCATCACAATGCTCCATGACCTTTGTCATCACAATTCTCATTACACTTGTCATCACAATCCCCCCTGACACTTGTCGTCAGAATGCTCCTTGAACCCTGTCACGAAAAGGCTACATGCTTTTTTCATCACAAAGCCCCATGCCATTTTCATCACAATGCACCATGCCGTTGACATCAAAACACTCCAAAAGATTGTCATCAGAATGCTCCATGACCCTTGTCATCACAATTCTCCATGCACTTGTCAGCACAATGCTCCCTGACCTTTGTCATCACAATGCTCCAAGCCATTGTCATCACAATGCTCCATTACCTTTGTCCTCAGAATCCTCCATGACACTTGGCATCACAATGTTCCATGCCATTGTCATCACAATGGGCCATTACATATGTCATCACAATTCTCCCTGACTCCTCTCTTCACAATACTGCATGACCTGGTCATCAAAATGCTCCATGACCTTGTCATCACAATGCGTCATTTCAACTGTCATCACAATAATCCATGAAAATTATTAGACCAATGCTCCATGCCATTTTCATCACAATGGACCATGACATATGTCATCACAATGCTCCCTGACACGTCTTCACAATACTCCATGCCCTTGTCATCACAATGCTCCATGTCCTTGTCATCACAATGCTACATGCCCACTGTCATCACAATAATCTATGAAACTTGTCAGACCAAATCTCCATGCCCCTTTCATCACAATGCTCCATGCCCTATTCATCACAATGCTCGATGACCCCTGTCATCACAATGCTCCGTGAATCCAGTCATCACAGTGCTACATAACGTTTGTCATCACAATGGTCTATGCCCGTGTCATCACAAGGCTCTGTGACCTTTGTAACCACAATGTTCCATGAACTTTTCATCACAATGCTCCGTGACTTTGTCATCACAATGCTCCATGCCTTTGTCAGAACAATGCTCCATGATCCTTGTCATCACATTGGGCCATGCGCATTTCATCACAATGATACACAACATTGTCATTGCTATGCTCCATAAAGATTGTAATCACAATTCTCCATGCGCTTCTCATCCAAATGCTGTCTCACATGAGATATCACAATATTCCATCACTAGTCATCACAATCCACCCTTAACCCTGTTATCACAATGTTCCATGACCCCTGTCATCACAATGCTACATCCCATTATCAGCACAATGCTCCATGGCCACTGTCATCAAAATACTCCATGACCATTTTCAGCCCAATCCTCCATGACCCTTGTCATCACATTCATCCATGCCCTTGTCCTCCCAATGCTCCATGACCCCTGTATTCACAATGATCCGTGACGCTTGTCATCACAGTGCTCCATGACACCTGTCTTCACAATGCTCCATGCCTTTGTCAGCAAAATGCTACATGACATTGTTATTACAATGCTCTAGGCGCTTGTCATCACAATACTCCATTACCATTGTCATCACAATCCTCCATGAACCTTGGGATCACATTGCTTCATGCCCTTGTCATCACAATGCTCCATGCTCTTTGAAATCAAAATGATCCATGACTTCTGTCATCACAATGCTCCAAACACTTGTGATCACAATGTTCCATAACACTTGTCATCACAACGCTCCATGATGCCTGTCATCACAGTACTCCATGCCCTTTTCATCACAATGCTCCATGACCTTTGTCATCACAATTCTCAATACACTTGTCATCACAATGCTCCCTGACACTTGTCGTCAGCATGCTCCTTGAAACCTGTCACGAAAGGCTGCATGACTTTTTATCACAAAGCCCCATGCCATTTTCATCGCAATGCTCCATGCCTTTGTCATCAAAATACTCGACAAGCTTGTCATCAGAATGCTCCATGACCCTTGTCATCACAATTCTCCATGCACTTTTCAGCACAGTGTTCGCTGACCCTTGTCATCACAATGCTCCAAGCCAATGTCATCACAATGCTCCATTACATTTGTCATGAGAATTCTCCATGACACTTGGCATCACAATGCTCCATGCCATTGTCATCACAATGGGCCATTACATATGTCATCACAATGGTCCCTGACACCTATCTTCACAATATTGCAAGACCTGGTCATCACAATGCTCCATGCCCTAGTCATCACAATGCGCCATTCCAACTGTCATCGCAATAATCCATGAAACATATTAGACGAATGTTCCATGCCCTTGTCATCACAATGCTCCATGCCCTTGTTATCACAATGTTCCATGACCCCAGTCATCACAATGCTCCTTGACTCCAGTCATCACAATGCTCCGTGACTCCAGTCATCACAATTTTCCATGACTTTTGTCATCACAATGGTCCATGCCCTCATCATCAACAGTCTTTGTGACCTTTTTAACCACCATGCTCCATGAACATTTCATCACAATGCTCTTTGACCCTTGTCATCACAATGCTCTATGCCTTTCTCAGCAAAATGCTCCATGCCCTTTTCATCACAATTCTCCATGACTCCTGTCATCACATTGTTCCGTGACTCCAGTCATCACAATTCTTCATAATATTTGTCATCACAATGGTCTATACCAGCGTCATCACAAGGCTCTGTTACCATTGTAACCACAGTGCTCCATGAACTTTTCATCACAATGCTCCGTGACCCTTGTTATCACCATGCTCCATGCCTTTGTCAGAAAAATGCTCCATGACACTTGTCATCACAATGTGCCACACACTTTTCATCCCAACGGTCCACAAATTTGTCATCGAAATGCTCCATAAAACTTGTAATCACATGCTCCATGTCCTTCTCATCACAATGCTCCATTACCCCTGTCATAATAATGCTCCATGAACCCTGCCATCACAGTGTTCCACGGCCTTGTCATCACAATGCTCCAAGAGCCCTGTAATCACAATGCTCCATGCCCTTGTCATCACAAAGCTCCATGACACATGTCATTAGAAAGTTCCATGGCCTTCTCATCAAAATGCTCCATTCCCTTGTCATCACAATGCTCAAAGACCCCTGTAATCACAATGCTCAATGCCCCTTTTCATCTCAATGCTCCACGAACCCTGTCATCACAATGCACCATGCCCATCATCATAATGTTTCAGGCTATTGTCATCACAAGGAAATTTAAATTCTCCATGACCTCTGTCATCATAATGCTCCAAACCCTTGTGATCACAATGTTCCATAAGACTTATCATCACAAAACCCCATGTCGCTCATCGTCACAATTATCCATGGTCTTCTGATCACAGTGCTCCATGACCTTTGTCATCAAATGCTCAATACACTTGTCATCACAATGCTCCCTGACACTTGTCGTCAGTATGCTTTTTGAAACCTGTCATGACAAGTCTCAATGCCTTTTTCATCACAATGATTCATGCCCATTTCATCACAATGCATCAAGACACCTGTAAACACTATGCTCCACAACCTTCTCATCACAATGCTCCATGGCCAATATCATCACAATGCTCCATGACCACTGTCATCACAACACTCCATGACACCTGACAACACAATGATCCGGAACTCTTGTCATCAAAATGCTCCATTCCCTAGTCATCACAATTCTCCATGACCCCTGTCATCACAATATTCCATGAACATTTTCAGCCCAATGCTCCATGAACCTTGTCATCATATTGAACCGTGCGCTTGTCTTCCCAATGCTCCATGACACCTGTATTCACAAAGCTCCGTGACGCTTGTCATCACAGTGCTCCATGACACATGTCATCACAATGCTCCATGCCTTTGTCAGGAAATGCTACATAACCTTTTCAATACAATGCTCTATGCACTTGTCATCACAGTACTCCATTACCATTGTCATCACAATCCTCCATGAACCTTGGGATCACATTGTTTCATGCCCTTGTCATCACAGTGCTCCATGATCCTTGAAATCAAAATGATCCATGACCTCTCTCATCACAATGCTTCAAACCCTTGTAATCACTATGTTCCATAAAACTTGTCATCACAACGCTCCATGATGCCTGTCATCACAATACTCCATGGCTTTTTCATCACAATGCTCCATGACCATTGTCATCACAATTCTAAATACACTTGTCATTACAATGCTTCCAGAAACTTGTCGTCAGAATGCTCCTTGAAACTTGTCACGAAAAGGCTCCATGCCTTTTTCATCACAATGCCCCATGCCGTTTTCATCACAATGCTCCATGCCATTGTCATCAAAATACTCCACAAGCTTGTCATCAGAATGCTCCATGACCCTTGTCATCACAATTCTCTATCCACTTGTCAGCACAATGCACCCTGACCCTTGTCATCACAATGCTCAAAGCCATTGTCATCACAATGCTCCATTACCTTTGTCATCAGAATCCTCCATGACACTTGGCATCACAATGCTCCGTGCTATTGTCATCACAATGGGCCATTACATATCTCATCACAATGCTCCCTGACAACTGTCTTCACAATACTGCATGATGTGGTCATCACAATGCTCCATGCCCTTGTCATCACAATGCGCCACACCCTTGTCATCAAAATGCTCCATGAATTATCATCACAAAGCTCCATGAACCTTGGCATCACAATGCTCCATGTCATTGTCATCCCAATGCTCCATGAATCCTCTCGTCATATTGCTCCATTCCCTTGTCATCACAAAGCTCCATGACACTTGTCATCACAATGTTCGATGCCATTCTCATCACAATGCTCCATGTCTTTTTCATTACAATCCTGCATGACCCATGTATCACAGTGTTCCGTGCTCTTGTCATCACAAAGCTCTAGGCCCACTCTCATCACAATAATCCATGAAACATTTCAGACCAATGTTCCATGCCCTTCTCATCAAAATGATCCATTACACCTGTCATAAGAATGCACCATGACCCTTGCCATCACAATGTTTCTCGGCCTAGTCATCACAAGATTCCATGTCACTTGTCATCACATTGCTCAAGACCCATGAAATCGCAATGCTCCATGCCCTTGTCATCACAAAGCTCCATGACGCATGTCATCAGAATGTTCCATTGCCTTCTCATCACAATGTTCCATGCCCTTGTCATCACAATGCTCCAAGACCCTTGAAATCACAATGCTCCATGCCCCTTTTCATCAGAATGCTCCATGAGACTTGTCATCACAAGTCTCCATGAACTTCTCATCACAATGCTCCAGGACCTTGTCATCACCATGCTCCATTCCCTTGTCATCACAATGCTCCATGACCCCTGTCATCACAATAATCCATGAACATTTTCAGCCCAATGCTCCACGACCTACTCATCACAATGCTCCATGGACAATATTGTCACAATGTTCCATGACCACTGTCATCACAGCACTCCATTACACCTGACAACACAATGATCCTGGACTCTTGTCATCATAATTCTCCATTCCCTAGTCATCACAATGCTCCATGATCCCTGTCATCACTACACTCCATGAACATTTTCAGCCCAGTGCTCCATGACCCTTGCCATCACAATGATCCATGCCCTTGTCATCCCAGTGCTCCATGACCCCTGTATTCACACTGCTCCATGAGACTTGTCATCACAAGTCTCCATGGTCTTCTCATCACAATGCTCCAGGATTTTGTCATCACCATGCTCCATTCCGTTGTCATCACATTGCTCCAGGAAACATGTCATCACAATGCTCCATGCGTTTGTCAGCAAAATGCTACATGACCTTGTCATTACAATGCTCTATGTGCTTGTCATCACAATACTCCATTTCCATTGTCATCACAATCCTCCATGAACCTCGGCATCACATTGCTTCATGCCCTTGTCATCACAATGCTCCATGCTCCTTGAAATCAAAATGATGCATGACCTCTGTCATCACAATGCTCCAAACCCTTGTGATCACAATGTACCATAACACTTGTCATCACAATGCTCCATGATGCGTGTCATCACAATACTCCATGCCCTTTTCATCACAATGCTCCATGACCTTTGTCATCACAGTTCTCAATACACTTTTCATCACAGTGCTCACTAACACTTGTCCTCAGAATGCTCCTTGAACCCTGTCACGAAAAGGCTCCATGCTTTTTTCATCACAATGCCCCATGCCATTTTCATCACAATGCTCCATGCCATTGTCATCAAAATACTCCACAAGCTTGTCATCAGAATGCTCCATGACCCTTATCATCACAATTCTCCATGCACTTGTCAGCACAATGCTCCCTGAAACTTGTCATCACTATGCTCCAAGCCATTGTCATCACAATGCTCCATTACCTTTGTCATCAGAATCCTCCATGACACTTGGCATCACAATGCTCCATGCCATTGTCATCAAAATGGACCATTACATATGTCAGCACAATGCTCCCTGACACCTGTCTTCACAATACTGCATTACCTTGTCATCACAATGCACCATTCCAACTGTCATTGCACTAATCCATGAAACTTATTAGACCAATGTTCCTTGCCCTTGTCATCACAATGATCCATGCCGTTGTTATCACAATGCTCCATGACCCCAGTCACCACAGTGCTCCGTTACTCCAGTCATCACAATGTTTCATGACTTTTGTCATCACAATTGTCCATGCCCTCGTCATCAACAGTCTCTGTGACCATTTTAACCACAGTGCTCCATGAACATTTCATCACAATATTCTTTGACCCTTGTCATCACAATGCTCCATGCGCTTGTCAGCACAATGCTCCATGACACGTCATCACAATGCACCATGCGCTTGTCATCACAGTGCTCCACAATCTTGTCATCACAATGCTCCTTAAAATTTGTCATCACAGTGCTTCATGCACTTCTCATCAAAATGCTCTCTCACCACAGATATCACAATGCTACATCACTATATGTCACAATACTCCCTCACCACAGTCATCACAATGTTCCATGACTCCTGTCATCACAATGCTACATGCACATATCATCACAATGTTCGATGACCCCTGACATCACAATGTTCCATAACAACTGTCATCAAAATGTTCCATGACAGTTTTCATCAAATTGCTCCATGACCCTGACATCAGAATGCTCCCTGCCCTTCTCATCACAATGCACAACGCCCTTGCCATCAAAATGCTCCATGTCGTTTGTCATCACAAAGATCCATGACCCTTGGCATCACAATGCTCAATGTCATTGTCATCACAATGCTCCATGAATACTCTCATCACATTGCTCCATGCGCTTGTCTTCATAAAGCTCCATGACCCATGTCATCAGAATGCTCCATGGCCTTCTCATCACAATGCTCCATTCCCGTGCCATCAAAATGCTCCATTACCCAGGTCATAACAATGCTCCATGACCCATGCTATTACGGTGTACCATGGACTTGTCATCATAATGCTCCATGACCCTTCTCATCACAATTCTCCAAGAACCCTGTAATCACAATGCTCTATGCCCCTTTTCATCTCAATGATCCATGAACCCTGTCATCACTATGCACCATGCCCATCATCATAATGCTTCAGGCTATTGTCATCACAATGAAATCAATATTCTCCATGCCCTCTGTCATCGTAATTCTCCAAACCCTTGTGATAACAATGTTCCATAACACTTATCATCACAACACCCCATGACGCTCATCATCACAATTATCGATGGACTTCTCATCACAATGTTCCATGATCATTGTCATCACAATGCTCAATACACTTGTCATCACAATGCTCCCTGACACTTGTCGTCAGTATGCTCCTTGAACCCTGTCATGACAAGGCTCCAGGCCTTTTTCATCACAATGATCCATGCACTTTTCATCACAATGCTCCAAGATCCCTGTAATCACAAATTGTCCATGCCCTTGTCATCACAAAACTACATGACACATGTCATCAGAATGCTCCATGGCCTTCTCATCAAAATGCTCCATGCCCTAGTCATCACAATGCTCCAAGACCCCTGTAATCAGAAGGCTCCATGCCCCTTTTCATCAGAATGCTCCATGAGACTTGTCATCACAAGTCTCCATGATCTTCTCATCACAATGCTCCAGGACCTTGTCATCACCATGCTCCATTCCCTTGTCATCACAATGCTCCATGACCCCTGTCATCACAATAATCCATGAACATTTTCAGCCCAATGCTCCACGACCTACTCATCACAATGCTCCATGGACAATATCGTCACAATGTTCCATGACCACTGTCATCACAGCACTCCATTACACCTGACAACACAATGATCCTGGACTCTTTTCATCATAATTCTCCATTCCCTAGTCATCACAATGCTCCATGATCCCTGTCATCACCACACTCCATGAACATTTTCAGCCCAGTGCTCCATGACCCTTGCCATCACAATGATCCATGCCCTTGTCATCCCAGTGCTCCATGACCCCTGTGTTCACACTGCTCCATGAGACTTGTCATCACAAGTCTCCATGGTCTTCTCATCACAATGCTCCAGGATTTTGTCATCACCATGCTCCATTCCGTTGTCATCACATTGCTCCAGGAAACATGTCATCACAATGCTCCATGCGTTTGTCAGCAAAATGCTACATGACATTGTCATTACAATGCTCTATGTGCTTGTCATCACAATACTCCATTTCCATTGTCATCACAATCCTCCATGAACCTTGGGATCACATTGCTTCATGCCCTTGTCATCACAATGCTCCATGCTCCTTGAAATCAAAATGATGCATGACCTCTGTCATCACAATGCTCCAAACCCTTGTGATCACAATGTACCATAACACTTGTCATTACAATGCTCCATGATGCGTGTCATCACAATACTCCATGCCCTTTTCATCACAATGCTCCATGACCTTTGTCATCACACTTCTCAATACACTTTTCATCACAGTGCTCACTAACACTTGTCCTCAGAATGCTCCTTGAACCCTGTCACGAAAAGGCTCCATGCTTTTTTCATCACAATGCCCCATGCCATTTTCATCACATTGCTCCATGCCATTGTCATCAAAATACTCCACAAGCTTGTCATCAGAATGCTCCATGACCCTTGTCATCACAATTCTCCATGCACTTGTCAGCACAATGCTCCCTGAAACTTGTCATCACTATGCTCCAAGCCATTGTCATCACAATGCTCCATTACCTTTGTCATCAGAATCCTCCATGACACTTAGCATCACAATGCTCCATGCCATTGTCATCACAATGGACCATTACATATGTCAGCACAATGCTCCCTGACACCTGTCTTCACAATACTGCATGACCTTGTCATCACAATGCTCCATGCCCTTGTCATCACAATGCACCATTCCAACTGTCATTGCACTAATCCATGAAACTTATTAGACCAATGTTCCTTGCCCTTGTCATCACAATGATCCATGCCGTTGTTATCACAATGCTCCATGACCCCTGTCACCACAGTGCTCCGTTACTCCAGTCATCACAATGTTTCATGACTTTTGTCATCACAATTGTCCATGCCCTCGTCATCAACAGTCTCTGTGACCATTTTAACCACAGTGCTCCATGAACATTTCATCACAATATTCTTTGACCCTTGTCATCACAATGCTCCATGTGCTTGTCAGCACAATGCTCCATGACACGTCATCACAATGCACCATGCGCTTGTCATCACAGTGCTCCACAATCTTGTCATCACAATGCTCCTTAAAATTTGTCATCACAGTGCTTCATGCACTTCTCATCAAAATGCTCTCTCACCACAGATATCACAATGCTACATCACTATATGTCACAATACTCCCTCACCACAGTCATCACAATGTTCCATGACTCCTGTCATCACAATGCTACATGCACATATCATCACAATGTTCGATGACCCCTGACATCACAATGTTCCATATCAACTGTCATCAAAATGTTCCATGACAGTTTTCATCAAATTGCTCCATGACCCTGACATCAGAATTCTCCCTGCCTTTCTCATCACAATGCACAACGCACTTGCCATCAAAATGCTCCATGTCGTTTGTCATCACAAAGATCCATGACCCTTGGCATCACAATGCTCAATGTCATTGTCATCACAATGCTCCATGAATACACTCATCACATTGCTCCATGCGCTTGTCTTCACAAAGCTCCATGACCCATGTCATCAGAATGCTCCATGGCCTTCTCATCACAATGCTCCATTCCCGTGCCATCAAAATGCTCCATTACCCAGGTCATAACAATGCTCCATGACCCATGCTATTACGGTGTACCATGGACTTGTCATCATAATGCTCCATGACCCTTCTAATCACAATTCTCCAAGAACCCTGTAATCACAATGCTCTATGCCCCTTTTCATCTCAGTGATCCATGAACCCTGTCATCACTATGCACCATGCCCATGATCATAATGCTTCATGCTATTGTCATCAAAATGAAATCAAAATGCTCCATGACCTCTGTCATAACAATGCTCCAAATCCTTTTGATCACAATATTCCATATCACTTGTCATCACAATGCCCCATGACACTCGTCATCACAATTATCAATGGGCTTCTCATCACAATGCTCCATGACCTTTGTCATCACGATGCTCAATACACTTGTCATCAAAATGCTCCCTGACACTTGTTGTCTGTATGCTCCTTGAATCCTGTCATGACAAGGCTCCATGCCTTTTTCCTCACAATGATCCATGCACTTTTCATCACAATGCTCCAAGACCCATGTAATCTCAATGCTCCATGCCCTTGTCATCAAAAAGCTGAATGATGCATGCCATCAGAATTCTCCTTGGTCTTCTCCTCACAATGCTCCATGACCTTGTCATCACAATGTTCCAAGACCCCTGTAATCACAATGCTCCATGCCCGTGTCATCAAGAAACTCCATGATGCATGTCATCAGAATGCTCCATGGCCTTCTCATGAAAATGCTCCTTGCCCTAGTCATCACAATGCGTGAAGACCCCTGTAATCACAATGCTCCATGCCCCTTTTCATCAGAATGCTCCATGAGACTTATCATCACAAGTCTCCATGGTCTTCACATCACAATGCTACAGGGCCTTGTCATCACCATGCTCCATTCCCTTGTCATCACAATGGTCCATGACCCCTGTCATCACAACACTCCATGAACATTTTCAGCCCAGTGCTCTGTGACGCTTCTCATCACAATGATCCATGCCCTTGTCATCCCAATGCTCCATGACCCCTCTATTCACAATGCTACGTGACGCTTGTCATCACAGTGTTCCATGACACATGTCATCACAATGCTGCATGCCTTTGTCAGCAAAATGCTACATGACCTTGTCATTACAATGCTCTATGCGCTTGTCGTCACACTACTCCATTTCAATTGTCATCACAATCCTCCAGGAACCTTGGGATCACATTGCTTCATGCCCTTGTCATCACAATGCTCCATGCTCCTTGAAATCAAAATGATCCATGACCTCTGTCATCATAATGCTCCAAACCCTTGTGATCACAGTGTTCCATAACACTTGTCATCACAACGCTCCATGATGCCTATCATCACAATACTCCATGCCCTTTTCATCACAATGCTCCATGAACTTTGTGATCACAGTTCTCAATACACTTGTCATCACAATGCTCCATGCGCTTGTCAGCACAATGCTCCATGACACATGTCATCACAATGCACCATGCGCTTGTCATCACAATGCTCCTTAAAATATGTCATCACAATGCTCCCTGCACTTCTCATCAAAATGCTCTCTCACCACTGATATCACTATGCTACATCACTATTTGTCACAATACTCCCTCACCCCTGTCATCACAATGTTCCATGACTCCTGTCATCACAATGCTACATGCAGTTATCATCACAATGTTCGATGACCCCTGACATCACAATTTTCCATAACACCTGTCATCAAAATGTTCCATGACACTTTTCATCAAATTGCTCCATGACCCTGTCATCAGAATGATCCCTGCCTTTCTCATCACAATGCACAACGCCCTTGCCATCAAAATGTTCCATGACCTTTGTCATCACAAAGATCCATGACCCTTGGCATCACAATGCTCCATGTTATTATCATCACAATGCTCCATGAACGCTCTCATCACATTGCTCCATGCCCTTGTCTTCACATAGCTCCAAGACACGTCATCAGAATGCTCCATGGCCTTCTCATCACAATGTTCCATGCCCTTACCATCACAATGCTCCATTACCACTGTGTTAACAATGCTCCATGACCCCTGCCATCACGATGTTCCATGGCCTTGTCATCACAAAGCTCCATGACCCTTCTCATCACAATGATACAAGAACCCTGTAATCACAATGCTCTATGCCCCTTTCCATCTCAATGATCCATGAATCCTATCATCACAATGCACGATGTCCATCATCATAATGCTTCATGTTATTTTCATCACAATGAAAGAAAAATGCTCCATGACCTCTGTCATAACAATGCTCCAAACCCTAGTGATCACAATATTCCAAAACACTTGTCCTCACAATGCCCCATGACGCTCGTCATCACAATTATACATGGTCTTCGCATCACAATGCTCCATGATCTTTGTCATCACAATTCTCAAATACACTTGTCATCACAATGCTCCCTGACACTTGTCATCAATATGCTCCTTGAACACTGTCATGACAAGGCTCTATGCCATTTTCATCACAATGATCCATGCCCTTTTCATCACAATGCTCCAAGACACATGTATTCACAATGCTCCATGCCCTTCTCATCACAAAACTCCATGTCTTTGTCAGAACAATGCTCAATGACCATTGTCATCACAATGTGCCATGCGCATTTCATCACATCGGACCACAACTTTGTCATTGCTATGCTCCATAAAACTTGTAATCACAATGGTCCATGCACTTCTCATCAAAATGCTCTATCACCAGAGATATCACAATGTTCCATCACTAGTCATCACAATACTCCCTCACCCCTGTAATCACAATGTTCCAGGACCCTGTCATCACAATGCTACATCCCCTTATCATCACAATGCTCCATGACCTCTGTCATCACAACACACGATGACACCAGAAAACACAATGATCCGGGACTCTTGTCATCACAATGCTCCATTCCCTAGTCATCACAATGCTCCATTACCCCTGTCATCACAACATTCCATGAACATTTTCAGCCCAGTGCTCCATGACCCTTGTCATCACAATGATCCATGCCCTTGTCATCCCAATGCTCCATGACCCCTGTATTCAAAATGCTCCATTACGCTTGTCATCACAGTGCTCCATGACACATGTCATTACAATGCTCCATGTCTTTGTCAGCAAAATGCTACATGACCTTCTCATTACAATGCTCTATGCGCTTGTCATCACAATACTCCATTTCCATTCTCATCACAATCCTCCATGAACCTTGGGATCACATTGCTTCATGCCCTTGTCATCACAATGCTCCATGCTCCTTGAAAACAAAATGATCCATGACCTCTGTCATCACAATGCTCCAAACCCTTGTGATCACAATGTTCCATAACACTTGTCATCACAACGCTCCATGATGCCTGACATCACAATACTCCATGCCCTTTTCATCACAATGCTCCATGACCCTTGTCATCACAATTCTCAATACACTTGTCATCACAATGCTCCCTGACACTTGTCATCAGAATGCTTCTTGAACACTGTCACGAAAAGGATCCATGCCTTATTCATCACAATGTGCCATGCCGTTTTCATCACAATGCTCCATGCCATTGTCATCAAATTACTCCACAAGCTTGTCATCAGAATGCTCCATGACCCTTGTCATCACAATTCTCCATGCACTTGTCAGCACAAGGCTCATTGACCCTTGTCCTCACAATGCTCCAAGCCATTGTCATCACAATGCTCCATTACTTTTGTCATCAGAATCCTCCATGACACTTGACATCACAATGCTCCATGCCATCGTCATCACAATGGGCCATTACATATGTCATCACAATGTTCCCTGACACCTGTCTTCACAATACTGCGTGACCTGGTCACCACAATGCTCCATGCGCTTGTCATCACAATGCGACATTCCAACTGTCATCGCAATAATCTATGAAACTTATTAGACAAATGTTCCATGCCCTTGTCACCACAATGTTCCATGCCTTTGTTATCACAATGCTCCATGACCCCTGTCATCACAATGCTCCGTGACTCCAGTCATCACTGTGTTTCATTAACTTTGTCATCACAATGATCCATGCCCTCGTCATCAACAGTCTCTGTGACCTTTTTAACCACAATGCTCCATGAAATTTTCATCACAATGCTCTTTGACCCTTGTCATCAAAATGCTCTATGCCTTTATCAGCATAATGCTCCATGAACATTGTCCTCACAGTGCTCCATGCGCTTGTCAGCACAATGCTCCATGACACATGTCATCACAATGCACCATGCACTTATCATCACAGTGCTCCCCAATCTTGTCATCACAATGTTCCATAAAATTTGTCATCACAATGCTCCATGCACTTCTCATCAAAATGCTCTCTCACCACTGATATCACAATGCTACATCACTATTTGTCACAATACTCCCTCACCCCTGTCATCACAATGTTCCATGACTCCTGTCATCACAATGCTACATGCACTTATCATCACAATGTTCGATGACCCATGACATCACAAATTTCCATAACACCTGTCATCAAAATGTTCCATGACACTTTTCATCAATTAGCTCCATGACCCTGTCATCACAATGCTCCCTGCCCTTCTCATCACAATGCACAACGCCCTTGCCATCAAAATGCTCCATGACATTTGTCATCACTAAGATCCATGACCCTTCGCATCACAATGATCCATGTCATTGTCATCACAATGCTCCATGAAAGCTCTCATCACATTGCTCCATGCAGTTGTCTTCACATAGTTCCATGACACAGGTCATCAGAATGCTCCATGACCTTCTCATCACAATGCTCCATGCTCTTGACATCACAATTCTCCTTTAAACCTCTCATAACAATGCTCCATGACCCCTGCCATCACGATGTTCCATGGCCTTGTCATCACAAGGCTCCATGACGCTTCTCATCACAATGATCCAAGAACACTGTAATCACAATGATCTATGCCCCTTTTCATCTCAATGATCCATGAACCCTGTCATCACAATGCACCATGCCCATCATCATAATGCTTCCTGCTATTGTCATAACAATGAAATCAAAATGCTCCATGACCTCTGTAATAACAATGCTCCAAACCCTTGTGATCACAATATGCCATAACACTTGTCATCACAATGCCCCATGACGCTCGTCATCACAATTATCAATGGTCTTCTCATCACAATGCTCCATGACCTTCGTCATCACAATGCTCAATACACTTGTCATGAAAATGCTCCCTGACACTTGTTGTCTGTATGCTCATTTTACCCTGTCATGACAAGCCTCCATGCTTTTTTCATCACAATGATCCATGCCCTTTTCATCACAATGCTCCAAGACCCATTTAATCACGATGCTCCATGCCCATGTCATCACAAAGCTCAATGGCGCATGCCATCAGAATGCTCCTTGGTCTTCTCCTCACAATGCTCCATGCTCTTGTCATCACAAAGATCCAAGAAGCCTATAATCACAATGCTCCATGCCCTTCTTCATCAGTATGGTCCATGAGACTTGTCATCACATGGCTCCATGGTTTTGTCATCATAATGCTCCAAGCCCTAGTCACCACAATGCTCCATTATATTTGTCATCACAATCCTCCATTACATTTTGCATCACAATACTTCCTGCCATTGTCATCGCAATGGACTAATACATATGTCATCACAATGCTCCCTGACACCTGTCTTCAAAATATTCCATGACCTTCTCATCACAATGCCCCATGCCCTTGTCATCACAATGCACCATGTCCACTGTCATCAAAATAATCTATGAAACTTGTCAGACCAATAATCAATTCCCCTGTCATCTCAATGCTCCATGCCCTTGTTATCACAATGCTCCATGACCCCAGTCATCAAAATGCTCCGTGACTGCTGTCATCACAATGCTTCATAACGTTTGTCATCACAACAGTCCATGCCCGCGTCATAACAAGGCTCTGTGTCCGTTGTACCCACAATGATCCATCAAATTTTCATCACAATGCTCCGTGACCCTTGTCATCACATTGCTCCATGCCTTTGTCAGAACAATTCTCCATTACCATTGTCATCACAATGTCCCACGCGCATTTCATCACAATGATCCACAGCCTTGTCATCGCTATGATCCATAAACCTTGTAATCACAATGCTCCATTCACTTCTCATCCAAATGCTCTCTCAACAGAGATATCACCATGTTCCATCACTAGTTATCACAATCCTCCCTCACCCCTGTAATCACAGTGTTCCATGACCCCTGTCATCACAATGCTACATCCCCTTATCAACACAATGTTCCATGACCCCTGACATCACAATGTTCCATAACCCCTGTCATCAAAATGCTCCATGACACATTTTATCCCAAAGCTCGATGACCCATGGCATCACAATGTTCTATAACCCCTGTCATCAAAATATTCCATTACTCTTTTCATTAAATTGCTGCATGACCCTGTTATAAAAATGCTCCCTGCCCTTCTCATCACAATGCACAACAACCTTGTCATCAAAATGCTCCATGACATTTGTCATCACAAATCTCCATGACCCTTGGCATCACAATGCTCCATGTCATTGCCATCACAATGCTCCATGAACCCTCTTATCACATTGCCCGATGCCCTTGTCATCACAAAGCTCCATGACACTAGTCATCACAATGCTCGATGCCCTTCTCATCACAATGCTCCATGCCCTTGACATTACAATCCTCCATGACCCAAGTATCACATTGTACCGTGCCCTTGTCATCACAATGCTCCATGCCCACTCTCATCACAATAATCCATGAAACATTTCAGACCAAAGGTCAATGCCATTCTCATCACTATGCTCCATTACAACTGTCATAACAATGCTCCATGACCCCTGCCATCACAATGTTCCACGGCCATGTCATCACATTGCTCCATGCCCTTGTCATCACAAAAATCCATGACGCATGTCAACACAATGCTCCATGGACTTCTCCTCACAATGATCCATGCCCTTGTCATCACAATGCTCCAAGACCCCTGTAATCACAATGCTCCATGCCCCTTTTCATCAGAATGCTCCATGAGACTTGTCATCACAAGTCTCCATGGTCATCTCATCACAATACTCCAGGACATTCTCATCACCATGCTCCATTCCCTTGTCATCAGAATGCTCCATGAGCCATGTCATCACAAGTCTCCATCGTCATCTCATCACAATGCTCCAGGACCTTGTCATCATCATGCTCCATGACCCAGGTCATCACAATACTCCATGAATATTTTCAGCCCAATGCTCCATGACCTTCTCATCACAATGTTCCATGACCAATATCATCACAATGCTCCATGACCACTGTCATCACTACACTCCATGACACGTGACAACACAATGATCCGTGACACTTGTCATCACAATGCTACAAGACCCCTGTAATCACAATATTCCGTGACACCTGTCATCACAACACTCCATTAACTTTTTCAGCCAAATGCTCCATGACCCTTGTCATCACAATGATACATGCCCTTGTCATCCAAATGCTCCAAGACCCCTGTATTCACAATGCTCCGTGACGCTTGTCATCACTGTGCTTCATGACACATGACATCACCATGCTCCATGCCTTTGTCAGCAAAATGCTACATGAACTTGTCATTACAGTGCTCTATGTGCCTGTCATCAAAATACTCCTTTACCATTGTCATCACAATCCTCCATGAACCTTGGGATCACATTGATTCATGCCCTTGTCATCACAATGCTCCATGCTCCTTGAAATCAAAATGATCCATGACCTCTGTCATCACAATGCTCCAAACCCTTGTGATCACAATGTTCCGTAACACTTGTCATCACAAAGCTCCATGATGACTGTCATCACAATACTCCATGCCCTTTTCATCACAATACTCCATGACTTTTTCATCACAATTCTCAATACACTTGTCATCACAATGCTCCCTGACATTGTCGTAAGAGTGCTTCTTGAACCCTGTCAACAAAAGGCTCCATTCATTTTTCAACACAATGCCCCATGCCATTTTCATCACAATGCTCCATGCAATTGTCATCAAAATACTCCACAAGCTTGTCATCAGAATGCACCATGACTCTTGTCATCACAATTCTCCATGCACTTGTCAGCGCAATGCTCCCTGACCCTTGTCATCACAATGCTCCAAACCCTTGTCTTCACAATGCTCCATTACCTTTGTCATCAGAATCCTCCATGACACTTGGCATCACAATGCTCCATGCCATTGTCATCACAATGGGCCATTACATATGTCATCACAATGCTCCCTGACACCTCTCTTCACAATACTGCAGGCCATTGTCATCACAATGCGCAATTCCAACTGTCATCACAATAATCCATGAAACTTATTAGACCAATGCTCCATGCCCTTGTCATCACAATGCACCATGCCCTTGTTATCACAATGTTCCAAGACCCCTATAAGCAGAATGCTCCATGCCCCTTTTCATCAGTATTCTCCATGAGACTTCTCATCACAAGGCTCCATGATTTTCTCATCACAATGCTCCAGGACCTTGTCATCACAATGCTTCACGACATTGTCATGAAAATTCTCAATGGCCCTTGTCATCATAATGCTCCAAGCCGTAGTCATCACAATGCTCCATTATATTTGTCATCACAATCCTCCATTACATTTGGCATCACAATGCTCCATGCCATTGTCATCGCAATGGACCATGACATATGTCATCACAGTGCTCCCTGACACATGTCTTCTCAATACTCCTTGCCCTTGTCATCACAATGCTCCATGCCCTTTTCTTCACAATGCACCATGCCCACTCTCATCACAATAATCTATGAAACTTGTCAGACCAATGCTCCTTGCCCCTGTCATCACAATGCTCCATGCCCTTTTCTTCACAATGCTCCATTACCTCTGTCATAAAAATGCTCCATGACACCTGCCATCACAATGTTCTATGCCCTTGTCATCACAAAGCTCCATGACAGGTCATCAGAATGTTCCATGTCCTTCTCATCAAAATGCTCCATGCCCTTGTCATCACAATGCTCCAAGACCCCTGTAAACACAATGCTCCATGCCCCTCTTCATCTCAATGCTCCATGAACCCTGTCATCACAATGCATCATGCCAATCATTATAATGCTTCCGGCTATTGTCAGCACAATGAAATCAAAATTCTCCATGACCCCTGTCATCACAGTACTCCAAGAACATTTTCAGCCCAATGCTCCATGACACTTGTCATCACAATGATCCATGCCCTTGTCATCCCAATGCTCCATGACCCCTGTATTCACAATGCTCCGTGACGCTTGTCATCACAGTGCTCCATGAAACTTGTCATCACAGTGCTCCAAGCCTTTGTCAGCAAAATGCTACATGACCATGTCATTACAATGCTCTATGCGCTTGTCATCACAATACTCCTTTACCATTGTCATCACAATCCTCCATGAAACATGGGATCACATTGCTTCATGCCCTTGTCATCACAATGCTCCCTGCTCCTTGAAATCAAATGATCCATGACCTCTGTCATCACTATGCTCCAAACCCTTGTGATCACAGTGTTCCGTAACACTTGTCATCACAACGCTCCATGATGCCTGTCATCACAATACTCCATGCCCTTTTCATCACAATGCTCCATGACTTTTGTCATCACAATTCTCAATACACTTGTCATCACAATGCTCCATGACATTGTCGTCAGAGTGCTCCTTGAAACTTGTCACCAAAAGGCTCCATTCCTTTTTCATCACAAAGCCCCATGCCATTTTCATCACAATGCTCCATGCGATTGTCATCAAAATACTCCACAAGCTTGTCATCAGAATGCTCCATGACACTTCTCATCACAATTCTCCATGAACTTGTCAGCACATGCTCCCTGACCCTTGTCATCACAATGCTGCAAGCCATTGTAATCACAATGTTCCATTTCCTTTGTCATCAGAATCCTCCATGACACTTGGCATCACAATGCTCCATGCCATTGTCATAACAATGGGCCATTATATATGTCATCACAATGCTCCCTGATACCTCTCTTAACAATACTGCATGCACTTGTCATCACAATGCTCCATGCCCTTGTATCACAATGTTCCAAGTCCCCTGTAATCAGAATGCTCCAGGCCCATTTTCATCAGTATGCTCCTTGAGATTTGTCATCACAAGTCTCCATGGTTTTCTCATCACAATGCTCCAGGACTTGTCATCACAATGCTTCACGACATTTTCATGAAAATTCACAATGTCCCTTGTCAACATAATGCTCCAAGCCCTAGTCATCACAATGCTCCATTTTATTTGTCATCACATCCTCCATTATATTTGGCATCACAATGCTCCATGCTATTTTCATCGCAATGGACCATGACATAGGTCATCACAATGCTCCCTGACACCTGTCTTCACAATACTCCATGCCCTTGTCTTCACAATGCTCCATGCCCTTGTCATCATAATGCACCATGTCCACTGTCATCACAATCATCTATGAAACTTGTCAGACCAATGCTCCAAGCCCCTGTCATCACAATGCTCCATGCCCTTGTCATCACAATGCTCCATGACCCCTGTCATCACAATGCTCCGTGACTCCAGTCATCACTATGCTTCATAACGTTTGTCATCACAACAGTCCATGCCCGCATCATCACAAGGCTCTGTGACCTTTGTAACCACAATGCTCCATGAACATTTCATCACAATGCTCCGTGACCCTTGTCATCACAATGCTCCATGCCTTTGTCAGAACAATGCTCCATGACCCTTGTCCTCACAATGTGCCATGCGCTTTTCATCACAATGATCCACAACATTGTCATCGCTATGCTCCATAAACCTTGTAATCACAATGCTCCATGAACTTCTCATCCAAATGCTCTCTCACATGAGATATCACAATGTTCCATCACTAGTCATCACAATCCTCGCTCAACCCTGTTATCAAAATGTTCCATGACCCCTGTCATCACAATGCTACATCCCCTTATCAGCACAAATTTCCTTGACCCCTGACATCACAATGTTCCATAACCTCGTCATCAAAATGCTCCATGACCCTTTTCATCCCAAAGCTCCATGATCCCTGGCAACACAATGTTCTATAATCCATGTCATCAAAATGTTCCATTATACTTTTCATCAAATTGCTGCATGAACCTGTCATCAAAATGCTCCCTGCCCTTCTCATCACAATGCACAACACACTTGTCATCAAAATGCTCCATGACATTTGTCATCACAAAGCTCCATGACCCTTGGCATCACAATGCTCCATGTCATTGTCATCACAATGCTCCATGAAGCATCTCATCACATTGCTCCATGCCCTTGTCATCAAAAGCTCCATGACACTTGTCATCACAATGCTCGATGCCCTTCTCATCACAATGCTCCATGCCCTTGTCATTACAATCCTCCATGACCCATGTATCACAGTGTACCATGCCCTTGTCATCACAATGTTCCATGCCCATTCTCATCACAATAATCCATGAAACATTTCAGACAAATGCTCAATGCCTTTCTCATCACAATGCTCCATTACCTCTGTTATAACAATGCTCCATGACCCCTGCCATCAAAATGTCCCACAGCCTTGTCATCACAAGGCTCCATGACCCTTGTCATCACAATGCTCCAAGACCCCTGTAATCACAATGCTCCAAGCAATTGTAATCACAAAGCTCCATGACGCATGCCATCAGAATGTTCCATGGCCTTCTCCTCAGAATGCTCCATGCCCTTGTCTTCACAATGCTCCAAGACCCCTGTAATCACAATGCTCCATGCCCCTTTTCATCAGAATGCTCCATGAGACTTGTTAGCACAAGTCTCCATCGTCATCTCATCACAATGCTCCAGGACCGTGTCATCACCATGCTCCATTCCCTAGTCATCAGAATGCTCCATGACCCCTGTCATCACAATACTCCATGAATATTTTCAACCCAATGCTCCATGAACTTCTCATCACAATGCTCCATGAAGATTATCATCACAATCCTCATGCCCTTGTCATCACAATGCGCCATTCCAACTGTCATCACAATAATCCATGAAACTTTTTAGACCAATGCTCAATGCCCTTGTCATCACAATGCTCCATTCCCTTACTATCACATTGTTCCAAGACCCCTGTAATCAGAATGCTCCATGCCCCTTTTCATCAGTATGCTCCATGAGACCTTTCATCACAAGGCTACATGGATTTCTCATCACAGTGCTCGAGGACCTTGTCATCACAATGCTTCATGACATTGTCATGAAAATTCTCAATGGCCCTTGTCATCATAATGCTCCAAGCCCTAGTCATCACAATGTTCCATTATATTTGTCATCACAATCCTCTATTACATTTGGCATCACAATGCACCATGCCATTGTCATCGAAATGGACCATGACATATGTCATCACAATGCTCCCTCACACCTGTCTTCACAATTCTCCATGATTTTCTCATCACAATGCTCCATGACCTTGTCATCACAATCCTCCATGACCCCTGTCAACACAGTGCTCCGTGACTCCAGTCATCACAATGCTTCATAACATTTGTCATCACAACGACCCATGCCCGTGTCATCACAAGGCTCTGGGACCTTTGTAACAACAATGCTCCATGAACTTTTCATCACAATGTTCCGTGACCCTTGTCATCACAATGCTCCATGCCTTTGTCAGAACAATGCTCCATGACCCTTGTCATGAAAATGTGCCACGGGCTTTCCATCACAATGATCCACCACCTTGTAATCGCTATGCTCCATAAAACTTGTAATCACAATTCTCCATGCTCTTCTCATCCAAATGCTCTCTCACCTGAGATATCACCATGTTCTCTCACTAGTCATCACAATCCTCGCTCACCACTCTAATCAAAATATTCCATGACCCCTGTCATTACCATGTTCCATTCCCTTGTCATCACAATGCTCCATGACCACTGTCATCACAATACTCCATGAATATTTTCAGCCAAATACTCCATGACCTTCTCATCACAATGCTCCATGACAAATATCATCACAATGCTCCATGACCACTGTCATCACAACACTCCATGACACCTGACAACACAATGATCTGGGACTCTTGTCATTACAATGCTCCATTCCCTAGTCATCACAGTGATCCATGAACCCTGTCATCACAATACTCCATGAATATTTTCAGCCCAATGCTCCATGACACTTGTCATCACAATGAACCATACCCTTGTCATCCCAATGCTCCATGACCCCTGTATTCACAATGCTCCGTGACGCTTCTCGTCACAGTGCTCCATGACCCCTGGCATCACAATGCTCCATGCCTTTGTAAGCAGAAGGCTACATGACTTTGTCATTACAATGCTCTATGCGCTTGTCATCTAAATACACCATTACCATTGTCATCACAATCCTCCATGAAACTTGGGATCACATTGCTTCATGCCCTTGTCATCACAATTTTCCATGCTCCTTGAAATCAATATGATCCATGACCACTGTCATCACAATGCTCCAAACCCTTGTGATCACAATGTTCCATAGCACTTGTCATCACAACGCTCCATGATGCCTGTCATCACAATACTCCATGCCCTTTTCATCACAATGCTTCATGACCTTTGTCATCACAATTCTCAATACACTTGTCATCACAATGCTCCCGGACACTTGTAGTCAGAATGCTCCTTGAATCCTGTTATGAAAAGGCTCCATGCATTTTTCATCACAAAGCCCCATGCCGTTTTCATCACAATGCTCCATGACATTGTCATCAAAATACTCCACAAGCTTGTCATCACAATGCTCCATGACCCTTGTCATCACAATTCTCCATGCACTTGTCAGCACAATGCTCCCTGAAACTTGTCATCACTATGCTCCAAGCCATTGTCATCACAATGCTCCATTACCTTTGTCATCAGAATCCTCCATGACACTTGGCATCACAATTCTCCATGCCATTGGAATCACAATGGGCCAATACATATGTCATCACAATGCTCCCTGACACCTCTCTTCACAATATTGCATGACCTGGTCATCACAATGCTCATGCCCTTGTCATCACAATGTGCCATACCAACTGTCATCACAATAATCCATGAAACTTATTAGACCAATGCTCCAGGACCATGTCATCACAATACTCCATGTCCACTGTCATCGCAATCATCTATGAAACTTGTCAGACCCATGCTCCATGACCCTGTCATCACAGTGCTCCATGCCCTTGTCATCACAATGCTAAAAGACCCCTGTAATCACAATGTTGCATGCCCCTTTTCATCAGAATGCTCCATGAGACTTGTCATCAAAAGTCTCCATGGACTTCTCATCAAAATGCTCCAGGACCTTGTCATCACCATGCTCCATTCCCTTGTCATCACAATGCTCCATGACCCCTGTCATCACAATACTCCATGAATATTTACAGCCCAATGCTCCATGACCTTCTCATCACAATGCTCCAAGAACAATATCATCACAATGCTCCATGACCACTGTCATCACAACACTCCCTGACACCTGACAACACAATGATCCGGGACTCTTGTCATCACAATGCTACATTCCCTAGTCATCACAATGCTCCATGACCCCTGTCATCACAATACTCCATGAATATTTTCAGCCCAATGCTCCATGACGCTTGTCCTCACAATGATCCATGTCCTTGTCATCCCAATGCTCCATGACCCCTGTATTCACAATGCTCCGTGAAGCTTGTCATCACAGTGCTCCATGACACCTGTCAGCACAATGCTCCATGCCTTTGTCATCAAAATGCTACATGACCTTCTCATTACAATACTCTATGCGCTTGTCATCACAATACTCCATTACCATTGTCATCACTATCCTCCATGAACCTTGGGATCACGTTGCTTCATGCCCTTTTCATCACAATGCTCCATGCTCTTTGAAATCAAAATGATCCATGACCCTTGTCATCACAATTCTCCATGCACTTGTCAGCACAATGCTCCAAGCCATTGTGATCACAATGCTCCATAACCTTTGTCATAAGAAACCTCCATGACACTTGTCATCACAATGCTCCATGCCATTGTCATCACAATGAGCCAATGCATATGTCATCACAATGCTCCGTGACACCTCTTTTCACAATAATGCATGACCTGGTCATCACAATGCTCCATGCCCTTGTCATCCCAATGCGCCATTCCAACTGTCATGACAATAATCCATGAAACTTATTAGACCAATGCTCCATGCCCTTGTCATCACAATGCTCCATGCCCATGTTATCACAATGTTCCAAGACCCCTGTATTCAGAATGCTCCATGCCCCTTTTCATCAGCATGCTCCATGAGACTTGTCATCACAAGGCTCCATGGTTTTCTCATCACAATGCTCCAGGACCTTGTCATCACAATGCTTCACGACATTGTCATGAAAATTCTCATTGGCCCTTGTCATCATAATGCTCCAAGCTGTAGTCATCACAATGCTCCATTATATTTGTCATTACAATCCTCCATTACATTTGGCATCACAATGCTCCATGCCATTGTCATTGCAATGGACCATGACATATGTCATCACAATGCTCCCTGACACCTGACTTCACAATACTCCATGCCCTTGTCATCACAATGCTCCATGCCCTTGTCATCACAATGCACCATGTCCACTGTCACCACAATCATCTATGAAACTTGTCAGACCAATGCTCCATGCCCCTGTCATCACAGTGTTCCATGCCCTTGTCATCACAATGCTCCATGACCCCTGTCATCACAATGCCCCCTGACTCCAGTCATCACAATGCTTCATAACGTTTGTCATCACAACGGTCCATGCCCACGTCATCACAAGGCTCTGTGTCCATTTTAACCACAATGCTCCATGAACTTTTCATCACAATGCTCCGTGACCCTTGTCATCACAATGCTCCATGCCTTTGTCACAACAATGCTCCATGACCTTTGTCTTCACAATGTGCCATGCACTTTTCATCAAAATGATCCACAACCTTGTCATCGCTATGCTCCATAAACCTTGTAATCACAATGCTCCATGAACTTCTCATCCAAATGCTCTCTCACATGAGATATCACAATGTTCAACCACTAGTCATCACAATCCTCCCTCACCCCTGTTATCACAATGTTCCATGACCCCTGTCATTCCAATGCTACATCACCTTATCTGCACAATGTTCCATAACCCCTGTCATCAAAATGCTCCATGACCATTTTCATCACAAAGATCCATGACCACTGGCATCACAATGATCATAACCCCTGTCATTAAAATGTTCCATTACACTTTTCATCAAATTGCTGCATGACCCTGTCATAAAAATGCTCCCTGACCTTCTCATCACAATGCACCTCACCCTTGTCATCAAAATGCTCCATGACCTTTGTCATCACAAAGCTTCATAACACTTGGCATCACAATGCTCCATGTCATTGTCATCACAATGCTCCATGAACCCTCTCATCACATGGCTCCATGCCCTTGTCATCAAAAAGCACCATGACACTTGTCATCACAATGCTCCATGCCCTTGTCATTACAATCCTCCATGACCCATGTATCACAGAGTTCCGTGCCCTTGTCATCACAATGCTCCATGCCCACTCTCATCACAACAATCCATGAAACATTTCAGACCAATGCTCAATGCCCTTCTCATCACAAGGCTCCATTACCTCTATCATAACAATGCTCCATGACACCTGCCATCACAATGTTCCACGGCCTTGTCATCAAAGGCTCCATGACTCTTGTCATCACAATGCTCCAAGACCCCTCTAATCACAATGCTCCATGCCCTTTTCATCACAAAGCACCATGATGCATGTAATCAGAATATTCCATGGCCTTCTCCTCACAATGCTCCATGCCCTTGTCATCACAATGCTCCAAGACCCCTGTAATCACTATGCTCCATGTCCCTTTTCCTAAGAATGCTCCATGAAACTTGTCATCACAAGTCTCCCTGGTCATCTCATCACACTGCTCCAGGACATTGTCATCACCACGCTCCATTCCATTGTCATCACAATGCTCCATGACCCCTGTCATCACAATACTCCAGGAACATTTTCAGCCCAGTGCTCCATGACCATTGTCATCACAATGATCCATGCCCTTGTCATCCTAATGCTCCATGACCCCTGTATTCACAATGCTCCGTGACGATTTTCATCACAGTGCTCCATGACACATGTCATCACAATGCTGTATGCCATTCTCAGTACAATGCTCCATGCCCTTTTCATCACAGTGCTCCATGACCCCTGTCATCACAATGCTCCGTGACTCCAGTCATCACAATTCTTCATAGCATTTGTCATCACAATTGTCGATACCCATGTCATCACAAGGCTCTGTGACCTTTGTAAACACAATTCTCAATGAACTTTTCATCACAATGATTCGTGACACTTGTCATCACAATGCTCCATGCCTTTGTCAGAAAAATGCCCCATGACCCTTGTCATCACAATGTGCGACACGCTTTTCATCCCAACGGTCCACAAATTTGTCATCGCAATCCTCCATAAACCTTGTAATCACAAAGCTCCATTCCCTTCTCATCACAATGCTCCATTACCCCTGTCCTAGCAATGCTCCATTACCACTGCCATCACAATGTTCCACGGCCTTGTCTTCACAAGGCTCCATGACACTTGTCATCACAATGCTCCAAGACTCCTGTAAGCACAATGCTCCATGCCCTTGTCATCACAAAGCTCCATGACACATGTCATCAGAATGTTCCATGTCCTTCTCCACACAATGCTCCATGCCCTTGTCATCAAAATGTTCCATGTCCCCTGTAATCACAATGCTCCATGCACCTTTTCATCTCAATGCTCCATGAACCCTCTCATCACAATGCATCATGCCAATCATCATAATGCTTCTGGCTATTGTCAGCACAATGAAATCAAAATTCTCCATGACCTCTGTCATCACAATGATCTATGCCCTTGTCATCCCAATGCTACATGACCCCTGTATTCACAATGCTCCGTGACGCTTGTCATCAAAGTGCGCCATGACACTTGTCATCACAATGCTCCATGCCTTTGTCAGCAAAATGCTACATGACCTTGTCATTATAATGCTCTATGTGCTTGTCTTCACAATACTCCATTACCGTTGTCATCACAATCCTCCATGAACCTTGGGATCACATTGCTTCCTGCCCTTGTCATCACAATGCTCCATGCTCCTTGAAATCAAAATGATCCATGACCTCTGTCATCACAATGCTCCAAAACCTTGTGATCACAGTGTTCCATAACACTTGTCATCACAATGCTCCATGATGCCTGTCATCACAATACTCCATGCCCTTTTCATCACAATGCTCCATGACCATTGTCATCACAATTCTCAATACACTTGTCATCACAATGCTCCCTGACACTTGTCATCAGAATGCTCCTTGAAACCTGTCACGAAAAGACTCCATGCCTTTTTCATCGCAATGCCCCATGCAGTTTTCATCACAATGCTCCATGCCATTGTCATCAAAATACTCCAAAAGCTTGTCATCAGAATGCTCCATGACCCTTGTCATCACAATTCTCCATGCACTTGTCAGCACAATGCTCCCTGACCCTTGTCATCACAATGCTCCAAGCCATTGTCATCACAATGCTCCATTACCTTTGTCATCAGAATCCTCCATGACACTTGGCATCACAATGCTCCATGCCATTGTCATCACAATGGGTCATTACATATGCATCACAATGCTCCCTGACACCTGTCTTCACAATACTGCATGACCTGGTCATCACAATGCTCCATGCCCTGGTCATCACAATGCGCATATTCCAAATGTTATCGCAATAATCCATGAAACTTATTAGACCAATGCTCCATGCCCTTGTCATCACAATGCTCCATGCCCTTGTTATCACAATGCTTCATGACCTTTGTCATCACAATGGTCCATGACCTCGTCATCAACAGTCTCTGTGACCATTTTAACCACAATGCTCCATGAACTTTTCATCACAATGCCCTTTACCCTTGTCATCACAATGCTCTATGCCTTTCTCAGCACAATGCTCCATGACCCTTGTCATCACAATGCTCCATGCACTTGTCAGCACAATGCTCCATGACACATGTCATCCCAATGCACCATGCGCTTTTCATCACAGTGCTCCCCAATCTTGACATCACAATGCTCCATGAAACTTGTCATCACAATGCTCCATGGACTTCTCACCAAAATGCTCTCTCACCACTGATATCACAATGTTACATCACAATTCGTCACAATATTCCCTCACCCCTGTCATCAAAATATGCCATGACTCCTGTCATCACAGTGCTACATGCACTTATCATCACAATGTTCGATGACCCCTGGCATCACAATGTTCCATAATCACTGTCATCAAAATGTTCCATGACACTTTTCATCAAATTGCTCCATGACACCTGCCATCACAATGTTCCACGGCCTTGTCATCACAAGGCTCCATGACACTTGTCATCACAATGCTCCACGACCCATCTAATCAAAATGCTCCATGCCCTTGTCATCAAAAAGCTACATGACACATGTCATCAGAATGTTCCATGGCCCTGTCATCAAAATTCTCCATGCCCTTTTCATCACAATGCTCCAAGACCCTTGTAATCAAAATGCTCCATGCGTCTTTTCATTTCAATGCTGCATGAAACCTGTCATCACAATGGACCATGCCCATCATCATAATGCTTCAGGCTATTTTCATCACAATGAAATCAAAATGCTCCATGACCTCTGTCATCACAATGCTCCAAACCCTGGTGATCACAATGTTCCATAACACTTATCATCACAACACCACTTGACGCTCATCATCACAATTATCCATGGTCTTCTCATAACAATGCTCCATGAACTTTGTCATCACAATGCTTAATACACTTGTCATCACAATGCTCCCTGACACTTGTCATCAGTATGATCCATTAACCCTGTCATGACACGTCTCCATGCCTTTTTCATCACAATGATCCATGCCATTTTAATCACAATGCTCCAAGACACCTGTAATCACAATGCTCCATGCCCTTGTCATCATAAAGCTCAATGCTGCATGTCATCAGAATGCTCCATGGCCTTCTCATCAAAATGCTCCATGCCCTTGTCATCACAATGCTCCACGACCCCTGTAATCACAATGCTCCATGTCCCTTTTCATCAGAATGCTCCATGAGACTTGTCATCACAAGTTTCCATTGTCTTCTCATCAAAGTGCTCCAGGAACTTGTCATCAAAATGCTCCATGATCCCTGTCATCACAATACTCCATGAATATTTTCAGCCCAATGCTCCATGACCTTCTCATCAAAATGCTCCATGACCCCTGTCATCACAATACTCCATGAACATTTTCAGCCCAATGCTCCATGACCCTTGTCATCACAATGATCCATGCCCTTGTCATCCCAATGCTCCATGAACCCTGTATTCACAATGCTCCATGACGCTTGTCATCACAGTGCGCCATGACACCTGTCATCACAATGCTCCATGCCTTTGTCAGCAAAATACTACCTGACCTTGTCATTGCAATGCTCTATGCGCTTGTCATCACAATTCTCCATTCCCATTGTCATCACAGTCCTCCATGAACCTTGGGATCACATTGCTTCATGCCCTTGTCATCACAATGCTCCATGCTCCATGAAATCTAAATGATCCATGACCTCTGTCATCACAATGCTCCAAACACTTGTGATCACAATGTTCCATAGCACTTGTCATCACAACGCTCTAAGATGCCTGTCATCACATTACTCCATGCCTATTTCATCACAATGCTCCATGACTTTGGCATCACAATTCTCAATACACTTGTCATCACAATGCTCCCTGACACTTGTCATCAGAATGCTCCTTGAACTCTTTCACGAAAATGCTCCATGCCTTTATCATCACAATGCCCATGCCGTTTTCATTACAATGATCCATGCCATTGTCATCAAAATACTCCACAAGCTTGTCATCAGAATGCTCCATTACGCTGGTCATCACAATTCTCCATGCACTTGTCAGCACAATGCTCCCTGACCCTTGTCATCACAATGCTCCAAGCCATTGTCATCACAATGCGCCATTTCCATTGTCATCAGAATCCTCCATGACACTTGGTATCACAATGCTCCATGCCATTGTCATCACAATGGGCCATTACATATGTCATCACTATGCTCCCTGACACCTGTCTTCACAATACTGCATGACCTGGTCATCACAATGCTCCATGCCCTTGTCATCACAATGTGCCATTCCAACTGTCATCACAATAATCCATGAAACATATTAGACCAATGTTCCCTGCCCTTGTCATCACAATGCTCCATGCCTTTGTTATCACAATGCTCCATGACCCCTGTCATCACAATGCTCCATGAATCGATTCATCACAATGCTTCATGACCTTTGTCATCACAATGGTCCATGCCCTCGTCATCCACAGTCTCTGTGACATATTTAACCAGAATGCTCCATGAAATTTTCATCACAGTGCTCTTTGACCCTTGTCATCACAATGCTCTATGCCTTCCTCAGCACAATGCTCCATGTCCCTATTCATCACAATGCTCCATGCGCTTGTCAGCACAATGCACCATGACCCATGTCATCACAATGCACCCTGCACTTGTCATCACATTGCTCCACAATCTTGTCACGACAATGCTCCATAAAACTTGTCATCACAATTCTCCATGCACTTCTCATCAAAATGCTCTCTCACCACAGATATCACAATGTTACATCACTATTCATCACAATACTCCCTCACCACTGTCATCACAATGTTCCATGACTCCTGTCTTTGCAATGCTACATGCACTTATCATCACAAAGTTCGATGACCACTGACATCACAATGTTCCATATCCCCTGTCATCAAAATATTCCATGACGCTTTTCATCAAATTGCTCTATGACCCTGTCATCACAAAGCTCCATGACCCTTGGCATCCCAATGCCCCATGCCATTGTCATCACAATGCTCCATGAACCCTCTAATCACAATGCTCCTTGCCCCTTTGCATCTCAATGCTTCATGAACCCTGTCATCAAAATGCACCATGCCCATCATCATAATGCTTCAGGCTCTTATCATCACTATGAAATAAAAATATTCGATCATCTGTCTCATCACAATGCTCCAAATCCTTGTGATCACAATGTTCTATAACACTTATCATCATAACGCCCCATGACGCTCATCATCACAATTATCCATGCTCTTCTCATCACAGTGCTCCATGACCTTTGTCATCACAATGCTCTATAAACTTGTCATCACAAAGCTCCCTGACACTTGTCATCAGTATGCTCCTGGAACCCTGTCATGACAAGGCTCCATACCATTTTCATAACAATGATCCATGCCAATTTCATCACAATACTCCAAGACACCAGTAATCACAGTGCTCCATGCCCTTGTCATCACAATGCTCCAAGACCCCTGTAATCACAATACTCCATGCCCCTTTTCATCAGAATGCTCCATGAGACTTGTTATTACAAGGCTCCATGGTCTCCTCATCACAATGCTCCAGGAACTTTTCATCACAGTGCTCCATTCCCTTGTCATCACAATGCTCCATGACCCCTGTCCTCACAATACTTCCTGAACATTTTCAGTCCAATTCTATAGGAACTTCTCATCACAATGCTTCATGATCCTTATCATCACAATGCTCCATGACCACTGTCATCACAACGCTCCATGACCCCTGACAACACAGTGATCAGGGACTCTTGTCATCACAATGCACCATTCCCTAATCATCACAATGCTCCATGAACATTTTCAGCCCAATGCTCCATGACACTTGTCATCACAATGATCCATGGCCTTGCCATCCCTATGCTCCATGACCCCAGTAATCACAATGATCCGTGATGCTTCTCATCACAGTGCTCCATGACCCTTATCATCACAATGCTCCATGCCTGTTTCAGCAAAATGCTACATGACCTTGTCATCACAATGCTCCATTTGCTTGTCATCACAATACTCCATTACCATTGTCATCACAATCCTCCATGAACCTTGGGATCACATTGCTTCATGCCCTTGTCATCCCAATGCTCCATGCTCCTTGAAAACAAAATGATCCATGACTTCTATCATCACAATGCTCCAAACCCTTGTGATCACAATGTTCCATAACACTTGTCATCACAACGCTCCATGATGCCTGTCATCACAATACTCCATGCCCTTTTCGTCAAAATGCTCCATGATCTTTTTCGTCACCATTCTCAATACACTTGTCATCACAATATTCCCTGACACTTGTCGTCAGTATGCTCCTTGAAACCTGTCATGAAATGGCTTCATGCCTTTTTTATCACAATGCTCCATGCCCTTTTCATCACAATGCTCCATGCCATTTTAATCACAATACTCCACAAGCTTGTCATCAGAATGCTCCATGACCCTTGTCATCAAAATGCTCCATGGCCACTGTCATCACAATGCTCCATACCCCTTGTCATTACTGTGCTCCATGACGCTCGTCATCACAATTATCCATGGTCTTCTCATCACAATGCTCCACGCCCTTGTCATCAAAATGCTCCATGACCCTTTTCATCACAATGCTCCATGGCCACTCTCATCACAATGCTCCATTCCCCTTGTCATTACAGTGCTCCATGACGCTCGTCATCACAATTATCCATGGTCTTCTCATCACAAAGCTCCACGGTCTTGCCATCACAATGCTCCATGCCCTGGTCATCACAATGCTCCATGTCCCCTGTCATCACAATTCTCCTTGTTCTTGGCATCACTATGCTCCATGACACTTCTCATCACCGTGTTACATGATTTGTCATCACAATTCTCTATGCACTTGTCATCGCAATGCTCCATCACCCCTGTCATAGGAAGCTCCATGTGCTTGTCATCACAATGCTTCATGAAATTGTCATCAAAATTCTCAATGGCCCTTGTCATCACAATGCTCCATGCCCTTGTCATCACAATGCTCCATGTCCATTGTCATCACAATGCTCCAAGCCCTTGTCATCAAAATGCTCCATTACATTTGTCATCACAATCCTCCATGACACTTGGCATCACAATGTTCCATTCCATTGTCATCACAATGGACGATGACATATGTCATCACAATGCTCCCTGAGAACTGTCTTCCAAATACTCCATGACCTTCTCATCACAATGCTCCATGCCCCTGTCATCACAATGCTCATTGCCTTTTCATCACAAAGCTCTATGACCCCTGTCATCACAATGCTCCGTGACTCCAGTCATCACAATGCTTCATGACCTTTGTCATCACAATGGTCCATGCCCTCGTCATCACAAGGCTCTGTGACCGTTGTCACAAAAATGCTCCATGAAATTTCCATCACAATGCTCGGTGACCCTTGTCATCACATTGCTCTATGCCTTTGTCAGCACAGTGCTCCATGACCCATGTCATCACAATGCACCATGTGCTTGTCAACACAGTTCTCCACAATCTTGTCATAACAATGCTCCATAAAACTTGTCCTCACAATGCTCCATGCACTTCTTATCAAAATGCTCTCTCACGAATGATATCAAAATGTTCCCTCACTGGTCATCACAATACACCCACTCCCCTGTCATCACAATGGTCCACAACACCGTCATGAAAATGTTCCATGACTCCTGACATCACAATGTTCCATAAGCTATCATCAAAATGTTCCATGACACTTTTCATCACATTGCTCCATGACCCTTTCATCACAATGCTCCCTGCCCGTCACAAGAGAATGCACCACACCCTTGTCATCAAAAGGCTCCATGACATTTGTCATCACAAAACTCCATGACACTTGGCATCACAATGCTCCATGCCATTGTCATCACAATGCTCCAAAAACCTCTCATCACATTGTTCCAAGCCTTTGTCATCACAGGATCCATGATGCTTTTCATCACAATACTCGATGCCATTCTTCTCACAATGCTCCATGCGCTTCTGATTACAATCCTCCATGAACCATGTATCACAGTGTTCCGTGCCATTGTTATCACAATGCTCCTTGCCCCCTCTCATCACAATAATCCATGAAACATTTCAGACCAATGTTCCTTGCCCTTTTCATCACAATAATCCAAGACTCCTGTAATCATAATGCTCCATGCCCCTTTTCATCTCAATGCTCCATGAACGCTGTCATCACAATGCACCAAATGCGCATCATCATAATGCTTCATGCTATCGTCATCACAATGAAATCAAAATGCTCTATGACCTCTGTCATCACAATGCTCCAAATCCTTGTGATCACAATATTCCATAACACCTATCATCACAACGCCCCATAACGCTCGTCATCACAAGTATCCATGGTCTTCTAATCACAATGCTCCATGACATTTGTCATCACAGTGCTCAATACCCTTGTCATCACAATGGTCCCTGACACTTGTCATCAGTATGCTCCTTGAACCCTGTCATGACAAGGCTCCATGCCTTTTTCATCACAATGATACATGCCCTTTCCCTCACAGTGCTCCAAGACCCCTGTAATCACAATGCTCCATGCCCTTGTCATCACAAAGCTCCATGATGCATGTCATCAGAACGCTCCATGACATTCTCATCCCATTGTTCACTGCCCTTGTCATCATAATGCTCCAAGAGCCCTCTAATCACAATGTTCCATGCCCTTGTCATCACAAAGCTCCATGATGCATGTCATCAGAACGCTCCATGACATTCTCATCCCAATGTTCCATGCCCTTGTCATCACAATGCTCCAAGACCCCTGTAATCACAATGCTCCATGACCCTTTTCATCAGAATGCTCCATGAGACTTGTCATCACATGGCTCCATGGTCTTCTCATCACAATGCTCCAGTACCTTGTCATCACAATGCTCCTTGACCCCAGTCATCACAATACTCCATGAACATTTTCAGCCCAATGCACCATGACGTTCTCATCACAATGCTCCATGACCTCTGTCATAACAATGCTCCATGACCACTGTCATCACAACGCTCCATGAACCCTGACAACACAATGATCCGGGAATCTTGTCATCAAAATGCTCCATGCCATTGTCATCCCAATGCTCCATGAACCCTGTAATCACAATGCTCCATGACGCTTGTCATCACAGTGCTCCATGAACCTTGTCATAACAATGCCTTTGACAGCAAAATGATACATAATCTTGTCATCACAATGCTCCTTGCGCTTGTCATCACAATCCTCCATGACCCTTGGGATCATATTGCTTTATGTCCTTGTCATCTCTATCTTGCCTTTCTGTTTTTTACAGATATTCGGATGTCCTTTTTGACTGGTGGGAAGTGACAATTCTTTGTAGTGTGGATTTGCATTGCGCGCTTGCTTGATTGGCCAAAAATGGCCTATGCCTTTTCTCCTGAATATATTCAGGAGAAAATTCATATGCTGTTTTTGGCCAAGTGCATCATTCTCGAACTTGTGATGCCTTTCCTGTGCTTTAAAGTCAATTCCAATTTACCTCTTGATATATGTTTTGTGCAATTCCGCCTCATTTTCAAGTCAGCTTTGTTGCCTTCCCTCAACAGATTATTGGAAGAGAGTAGTCCTTTATAACTCTGCAGGTTTTTGATTTGCTTTGCCCCTGAGCTCCAATTTTCAAATCCCATTTTTGGGAGCTGACCGCAAATCCACAATTTTGCTTCAGGAACTATACTGGTTCCAGGGGTGGCTATACTGGTTCCCTGTGGGTGGCTGAGGCTTTGGTTAATTCTTCTTCCTGACGGGAATTTAGAGTGACATGTGTCCGTCCAAAGGCCTACATCTACTCTCTGATTGGTTCTCCCTCTTCCCTTTCATCCTCTGCACAATTAGCAAACTGTGCGAACCAGGAGGTTATAGGGGATGACTCTCCTAAGTTGGGAGATTGATAGTAAAGTTGTTGGAATGCCAAACTGTAGCACAAGGAGAGGAAAAAGTAGGAGACTTTCAGAAACCTTTCGCCATCACAGGGTGTCCATTCTCTAGGTTTCCCATACATGTTATAACTGTAGTGATATTCCCTTCTACCTGGAAATTTGGGACCCATGGAATGGTGGCATGCATTACTACTTTAAAGGGTCTGCATTTTCTCTCCCAATCTCACCAGTCCTCTCAGTCCCAAGTGTCCAGCCTTATGTCTCATCCAGCTGTCTTTGCAGATAGGGTCATTCTAGGTTTCATCAGAAACCCTGAAGGAATTGTGTAAGAATTTCGCTGTTTTTTGTTTTGTTTTTGAAATTCATTTTTATAATGGGGTTGAGCTGATTTTCACTGACGTGTTTATGACGGTCTAGACACACTTGATTCCCTTACAGAGGCATATCAGTACATAGGTTTTAAGATTCTTACTAATCAGATATATTCCTCTGTGGGGAATAGGGGTTTTGAGTCCCGTTCACTGAGGAAGGTGTAGGTCTTGTCTATTCTGTATTTGGTTTATGGAATGGTACCTGTGCTAATATCAAACTCTGGTTTTATGCATCACCCCACCTCTCCTTTCCCCTTAAGGAGGCATAAGAGTGTTTTCTAAATGTGAGACGCTGCTCTCTTTCCTAATTCAGTTCATGTGTTGTGATGTTGACATTCCCTCTGTAAGTGATATCTTATGATAAGATTCTTTTTCTGTGTGACTAATTTCCCTTAGAATCATCATACCTAAATCCTCTCATTATGCTGCTACTGGCCTTATGACATTGATTTCACGTCTGAGTGATATTCCGTTGTACAAAATTACCACAAGTTCTTTATGCATTTCTCTTTTTCCTGGGATACTTTAGGTGTACCGAAGTTGAGGTTCTTGTATGCAGAGCAGCCCTAAACTTTGGGGTGCCTGTGTCTTGTTGATATTTAGTCTTCCCAAGTTATATGTCCATGAGTTGAAGTCCCCTTTGCTCGGGGGCTTTGTATTTTAGATGTTTTAGGAAACAGCATACACTTCTTCAGAGTAGCTCTTGGATATTTATACCCCACCCATCAGCGTGACTAGTCTCCCTGTTTTCCATGGCCTCTCCTGCATTTTTGATTTGTACACATTTTTTGGATGGCCTTTCTGAGCAGTAGAAGTTGAGACTTCTTTATTGTGCGGATTTGCATTTCCCTCTTGCTTGGTTGGCCAAAAACTCTGTATGTGTTTTTTTCCTGAAGATATTCACGAAAAAAACGCATACACCCTTTTGCCCAACTGCATCATTTTATAAATTCTGCTGCTTTTCATATGCTTTAAATGTGAGTACAATCTACCTTTTCAAAAATGTTTCCTGTAATTCTGCCTCTCATTCAGAACCTCTTCGTTGCCTTACCTGAATATATTTTTGGACGTTGGTTATCATTTATATCTTTGCAGGTCTTTGAATTGTCTGCTCCTGAGCTACATTTTGCAACTCGCTTTTTTTGTGAGCTGGTCACCAAACCATTGGATTGATTCCGGCCCTATTCTGGTTCTGGGGAGGCAGGCTGAGCCTTTGGTTAATTCTTCTTCCTAAAGGGATATTAGAGTGACATGTGCCTGTCAAAACTCCTACAGCTAATCTCTCACTGGTTCCTCCAATCCCATTTATCCTCTTCAAAAATTGCAAACTGTGTGAAATAGGAGGTTAAAGGTGCTGATTCTCCAAGTGGGGAGATTGTTAGTAATGTGGCTGGAATGGTGAACCCCAGCACCAGGAGATCAAAAATGAGGTGCATTTTAGAACCTCTCCTGAGCACACGGTGTACATTCATCTCGGTTTCCCAGGCATGTTTTCCCTGTCAGAAGATTCCCTTGAACCTGCCGATTTGGGACCCATGGAATGGGTACCAGGCAGTATTACTTTAAAAGGTCTGCATTTCCTCACCCAGCCTCTCTAACATCTCTTAGCGTGCATAGCTTCCAGCCTTATATATCATCCTGCTGTGGGTCTACATGTGTTCAATCCATGTTACATCGTAGCCCTTCAACAAAAGTTGTAAGAATTTTTGTCTGTCTCACCGTTTTTATAAATATTTTTAAATTTATTTTTATATTGGTTACAGCTGATTTTCAAAGCTCTGTTTTTTGCTGCTGTACATCCACTTGATGCATGTACTGTGTGACAACAATAAATTCTTTCTCAGATGCTTACGAGTCATATGTATTTTTTTCCAGTGACTTGAGTGGACTGAGTGCAGTTCTTTGAGGTACCGTGTAGGCCTTGCCAGTTATTCAATTTGGTACTTGGAATGGTATCTTTGCTAATTTCAAACTCCTGGATAATACCTCACCATTCCCCACCTTTCCCATTTAGCAGCCTTATGTCTCTTTTCTACATATTTGACTATGTTTCTGTTTTGTAGTTTATTTCATGTGTAGCTATTTTTGATTCCACCTTTAAGTGACATCTTATGATATGTGTCTTTTTCTTTCTGACATGTGTCACTTAGAATGATCGTATGTAACTCCTCCAGAGTTGTTCCAACTGGCCTTATTTCATTGATTTCTGGATGAGTAATATTCCACTCTACATAAGTACCCCATCTCTTTTATCCATTTTATCCTTCCAGGGACATTTAGGTTATATCCAAGTGGAGGCCCTTTTTAACAGAGAGGTGGTAAACGTTGGGGTGCCTGTTTTCTGTCATTTTTTGTTTTTCCCAAGGTATACGCCCATGAGTGCAAGTGCCCTATGCTCTGTAGCTCAGTTTTCAGATGTTTTAGCAAACACAATACACTTCTCCATAGTGGCCGTTGGCACATTACATTTCCACTATCAGCCTCACAGGGCTCCCTTTTCTCCTCACCCTGTCCGGCATTTCTGGTGTTTACACTTTATGTGGATGGCCCTTCTGACTGATGTGAAGTGATACATTTTGTAGTATTGATTTCCAGTGCCCACCTGTTTGGTTGGATAAAAAGTGTGAATGGCCTTTACTTGAATATATTCACAAAAAAAATGCATACGCCCTTTAGGGTCAACTGCATCATTGGCAATGTTCAGCCCCTTTTCTTGTGCTTTAATGGGGAGTCCTTTCTACCTCTTCAAATCTGTTTCCTGCCACTCTCCCTTGCTTACAAGTCCTTTTCTGTGACTTACCTCAAGACATTTTTCGACAATAGATATTTTCAACTCTGCAGTTTCATGAATTTTATTGCCCCCGAGTTCCATTTTTCAACTTGTGTTTTTGGAAACTGGACACAAAACAGCGGGATTTCCTCTAGCCCTATTCTGTTTCCATGGGCAATTCTAGCCTTTGATGAATTTTTCTTCCAGATAGGAAATTAGAGTGGCATTTGCGTGTCTGAACAACTAAGACGTGTCTCTAAATTTTTCTCATCCTTCCGCTTCATCCTCTGGACAAATTCCAAACTGTGTGCAACAGGATGTTGACGGTGCTGATATCCCCAAGTAAGGAGATTGGCAGGAAAGATGCTGGAGGGTTGAACCCGTGCACCAGGCGATGAGGAGATGGGGTGCCTTTTCCAAAATCTTTCCGATCAAATGGTGTACCATCGTCTAGGTGTGACAGGCATGTTTTAGCTGTAGGAAGGGTCCCGTGCATGTAAGGAGAACACCAGGGATTTTTCCAAATCAGTGCCTCCCCGAACCCCAAACTGGGGAATTTTTAAGCTACAGCTACATGTATGTCCATTAAGGGCCTTGGGAAATAGGCAGAGCCCAAATTTTAGATGATTGAAATCTTCAGGTTCAGAAGCGCTCACCATCGGCCTTGCTTAGGTTACATTTTATCTGTCATTGATAGATGATGTCAATAAAAATATCGATTCGTTTTCAGATTATTTCCCCTTATAGGTTATTGCAAAATATTCAGTGTAGTTCCCTGTGCTATACAGTAGTTCCTTGTTGATGATCTATTTTATACATAGCAGTGTGTATGTGTTAATCCCAAACTGTTAATTTATCCCTTTTCCGACCTTTCCCCTTTGGTAATAATAAATTATAAGATTTTATACTTCTCAGGAATGGGGGAGCTGAAAGAGAGGTATCCTTTTCAATGGAAAAGCATTCAAAACAAGATTGAAGTTTCAGCCAAGAGTATTCGATGTACAACCATGGAAATAAATCACTTCATTTCTCTAATGTTGACCTGACAAATAAGACAGACGTCTTCACTGAACTTGCTTATAGTAAAGTGATGGAATTATCAAATGTAAGTCTTAGAAAAATCTTATTTTACCCGAGCATTATACAATGCTCTATGTTAACTACAGTTTGGCTCACACATCTGTTCATTGAAGTTACAATGTTCTCAATTTCTGTTACTGATCCTCCAGAGTGTACCCCAACAGGAGTCCCGAAGCCCAGTGTCATTGGAGCCAACAGATCAAGACTGAGTTTGGTTCAGAAGCAAAGGAAACATTATTTTGACAACAGAATGGAGAGGTGAGAGCGTGCACTCCCCCACGGACTGTGGGCTGGGCTACTGTGTAGGGATCCCGGCAGCGTCAGTGGGAGTTAGGGGATGGAGCTCTCGAGGGCTGGGTTGGCTGCAGCTCAGGCTCTATGCCGTGGAGTGTGCATGGGACTCCGCTAGCTGAGGTGTCGACCGAGGCATTCTGCACTAGGAAATCAGGTCTGAAGTGCCGGGTGTGGGACCTCTGCATGCGGAACCCTAGGAGCACGTGAAATTAGACAAAGCACAAAGGAAAAACAGCTTAGACTTTATTTTATTGCCCAGATTCTCTTTTTATCTCCCAGGAATTTTTAATGAACGTTGCCAGAGACGAACACCTCCTCTGCTTTTTGTTCCGTTCCTCATTCTTGGGGTGTTGAGGGTGCAGACCCCTCTTTTGTAACTGCTTCATGCTGTGGAGGCAGACCTGATACCTGGGGGGAGGGGCAAAACGTCTCCCCACCAGCCTCCAGGTGAGGTTGATTGTTCCAAAGACTCCTGCCTCACTTCTCGTCCGCCTGAGCACCAGCATTGGAAGTGTTATAGATTCTAATGACCTTTAAGGGTCCAGGAGAGAGATGCGCAGAGATGCTGTGGTGGCAGGTTTCACCCCACCCCACATTTGTTCGTTGACCTTAGGCTGACGGTTTTTGCCAGCCTAGATGCTCTGACCAGTAGTCTGTGCTTTCTTTAATTAGGTCCCTGAATTAATGTACAAACAGCACCATGTGTCAGAGCCCTGCCCGTGCAACTCCCAGACAGTCCAGGGTCAGTGGTGATCCAGGACCATGACGTCCACTGAGTCAACGGCCTTTAGAAGTAGCCAGCAGTCCAGCTGGTCATATTGGCCACCATCACCGCGGTGTCTGTAGGGTTTTCTATGGTGAAAGCGTGATATACGTTTCCCCCGCCAAGCTTATTAGCTCCCTTCTGGGTGCAGTAAGTCCTGCAAGCAGTAGTCTGCTCTTTCGGGGCACAGTCTTGTTGTTTTCTGAGAGAAACTCCAGGTCAAGTGATGGTCACACAAGTCATCTTGGGGGCCCGATGCCCCCATTTGTATCTCTGGAGGTTGGAGTTGGAAGGCCTCCTCACTCGAGGTCAGTGTGTCCACAGAGCGACCCCTGCAACTTCAGGGCAAGATGGGTGGTTAGGATCACCACGTGGGGTCCTTTTCCCTTAGGAGGGAGCTGGCCTTGCGGGCTGCTGATTTCTAGCTTTTTAGATACCCCAGTATCCTGCCCTGATGAGTCGGTGGGCAAAGCCCTTGGTGACCATAGTTTATCATACCTGAAGGGCATTCTTGTGTTGCTCCATTTCAAGTGGTCCCTGTTTTTGCACTAAGTCTCCAAGGGTGATTAACCTTTGACCGGGTATGTAAAGGTCAAAGGGTTTAGCTAAATTAGTGAGTTCCTGGGCAAGGATCTGAATTGACTGCTCTTTCCATTCTTGAAAGGTGGCTTCTGGATTCTATTCAAAAGGATCATCATATTTTCATGTCAGTGTTTCATGTAGAGGCCCAGCTATTAGACTGTAGTTAGGGATCCAGATGCAGAAAACCTTGGCCTCCCCAGGAACCCCTAAGCTGTCTTCTAGTTTTAGAAGAGGTAAGGCTGCAAATGGCTTCTTCCTAACCTGGGATGCGTTTCTCCGAATATCTGTGAGAATGAAGCCCAGGCATGTCACCTGAGCCTGAGATATTTGAGCCTTTTCCTTGGACACCTTCTATCCTTTCTTGGCTAGGTAGTTCAGAGGCGTCTTTAGTAGGCCTGGTGATCAGAATGTCATCTGCATATTGAAGGAGGGTTCCCTTTTACAGAGGTAGAACTTTTAGGTCTTTAGAGGACATTTCCCCAATGATGGTGTGGGGATTTTTGAACCATTGGGGCAGGAAGGCCCAGCATTATTGCTTGTGTTGCATGTTGTGTCCTGCCACTCACAAGCCAAAAATTCTTGTGACTCTGAGATGAATGGAATACAGAAGAAGGCATCATTGAAGTCTAATACAGAATGCCATGGCCTGGTGGATGGTAGAATGAGCAGCAGGGTGTAGGAAATAGGAGCTACTGGATGTATATCCTCGGTGGCTTCACTGACTGTCCTGACATCCTTTACCAGGTCTCCAGCAGCCCATGGGGCTCTCGTGGTCAGGCCAATCCCAGGATATGGAGCTCACCTGGGCTGCATCCCACACCCCACAGCCCACGGGGCTCTCGTGTTCAAGTCCCTCCCAGGGTACGGAGCTCACCTGTGCAGCTACCCAGCAGCCCATGGGGCTCTCATAGTCAGGCCCTTCCCAGGATACGTAACTCCCCTGGGCAGGTACCCCAGTAAGGCTGGACACACAGGAACTGTGCACATAGCCCACCTTGCAGAGAACCCCCAGCTCACCTGTCGCTCACAGCTGACACAGAACACCTCAGAGCAGGACTTGAACTAACAAACAGCAGCTCTGACAGGTCTGTGACCCTAGCTATCACTCTGTGCAGCCTCTCTCTGCCTGGTCTTCCAGACACTTCCACTGCAGCCAGGGCACCAGGCCTCTGTCTCCACCCACCATCACTCCTCTCCCTGACTCCTGGGTTCCTCTCATTAGGATACGGTCTTCTTGAAGTTGTTTTCCACTCATGGACCAGATAAAATGATAAAAAAAACAAGCCGCAGCTGCAGCCCCTTGTCTAGCCTGACTCTCAAGAGCCCACACCTGTTCCTTGGGACTGACCCGTTTAGCAAGGTTCATTTTCTGCAACTGTGAGCCCCTGAGGGGTGAAGATTGGCTGATTTGGGCAGCCTGACACTGCCTGCCAGCCCCCCCCACAGGTGTGCCTGGGTTGAGGTCAATATAAACACCTCTCCAGTCAGCAAGAGCTCCTCTAGCTGTGCCTGACGCCATATTCTCTGCCCCGTCAGCAGTTTCGGGGCTGGGGTGGTGGGAGGGAGTGAGGCGCCCTGGCTTTGTGGGTGGCCCAGTGTGATTTGGGCTCTGCTGGACTTTCTGCAGGAGTTGCCAGGCAGCCACCTGCTAAAGAAGAGGATGTGTCACCCATACCTGCTACTGGAATTTCTCCCCAGGCAGAGGTGAGGAAGTAAAAAATCTGTGGGGGCCGTGGCAGGAGGGGTATCTCAGGCAGGGAAATGGAAAGATTCCAGAAGAGCATCTGGGGCCAGGACCATCCTGGCTGGCCTGCAGGCACCAAGTCGGCCTGCGTGCTCTCGCTAGTGTGGCTCCACAGCCCTTCCTGTAGGCTTGCAAGTGCTTGTACATATTCAGGTGTTTTACCTGGAAAGGGTGGGAAGAGCTCAGCTGCAGCAGGACTGGGGCTCAGCTCACATTTACTCACAGACGCCTCGACACATTCCCCCAGCTTTGCAATGAGGATGCTCCTTGTGGGGGGGAGCACTGCTGACTGCATGGGAGACGATTTCCCACCTCTGACCAACTTAAGAATTTTTTACCATTGGAGCAAGTGCCCTGATACGATTATCCTCTCTATAACTGGTGAGTTCTGTTTGTTTGTTTTTTTTTTTTCTTTTTTTCTTTTTGGTTCAAGTTAGATTTTATTTATTCCTCTTTTTTTTTTAATTTGGAGATATACACATGGAAATCATGCATTAATATAAAGACGTCTATGTGAAGGGAAAAACTATTTTTCTGTTTTATTTTATTAAATGTTATTTATTTAGTTTTTTTTTAAATTTATTTCTTTTATACAGCAAGTTCTTATTGGATATCTATTTCATACATATAAGTGTGCACATGTGAATCCCAGTCTCCCAATTCATCCCACCACCACCCTCACATGGCGTTCCCTCCTTGGTGTCCATATGTTTGTTCTTTACATCTGTGTCTCTATCTCTGCCCTGCACACTGGTTCATCTGTACCATTTTTCTAGGTTCCACATATGTGCATTAATATACAATATTTGTTTTTCTCTTTCTGACTTACTTCACTCTGTATGACAGTCTCTAGATCCATCAAGGTCTCTACAAATGACCCTATTTCATTCCTATGTATGGCTGAGTAATATTCCGTTGTATATATGTACCACGTCTTTATCCATTCGTCTGTCTGTGGGCACTTAGGTTGCTTTCATTACCTGTCTATTGTAAATAGTGCTGCAGTGAACATTGTGGTGAATGTGTCTTTTTGATTTATGGTTTTCTCTGGGTATATGCCCAGTAGTGGGATTGCTGGATTATATGGTAATTCTATTTTTAGTTTTCTAAGGAACCTCCATACTGTTCTCCATAGAGACTGTATCAATTTACATTCCCACCAATAGTGGAAGAAGGTTCCTTTTCTCCACACCCTCTCCAGCATTTGTTGTTTGTAGATTTTCTGATGATGCCCATTCTAACAGGTGTGACGTGATACCTCATTGTAGTTTCGATTTCCATTTCTCTAATAATTAGTGATGTTCAGCAGATTTTCATGTGCGTACTGGCCATCTCTATGTCTTCTTGGAAGAAATGTCTATTTAGATCTTCCATTTTTGTATTGGGTTGTTTGTTTTATTAATATTGAGCTGCATGAGCTGTTTATATATATTGGAGATTAATCGTTTGTCCATTGATTCGTTTGCAAATAGTTTCTGCCATTCTGAGGGTTGTCTTTTCGTCTTGTTTGTAGTTTCCTTTGTTTTGCAAAAGCTTTTACGTTTCATTAGGTCCCATCTGTTTAGTTTTCTTTTTTATTTCATTACTATAGGAGGTGGATCAAAAGATCTTGCTGTGATTTACGTCAGAGTATCCTTCGTAAGTTTTCCTCTCAGAGTTTTATACTGTCCGGTCTTACATTAAGGTCTCTAATCCATTTTGAATATATTTTTATGTATGGTGTTGGGGAGTGTTCTAATTTCATTCTTTTACATGCAGCTCTCCATATTTCCCAGCACCAATGATTGAAGAGACTGTCTTATCTCCATTGTATAGTCTTGCCTCCTTTGTTATAGATTAGTTGACCATAGGTGTGTAGGTTTATCCTTGGGCTTTCTTTTTTTTTTTTTCTTTTACACGTTTATTGGAGTATAATTGCTTTACAATGGAGTGTTCGTTTCTGCTGTATAACAAAGTGAATCAGCTATACATATACAAATATCACAAGATACCCTCCCTCTTGCATCTCCCTCCCACACTCCATATCCCACCCCTTTATATGGTCACAAAGCACCAAGCTGATCTCCCTGTTCTATGTGGCTGCTTCCCAGTAACTATCAGTGTTACATTTAGTAATGTATTTATGTCCATGCCACTCTCTCACTTAGTCCCAGCTTACCCATCCCCCTTCCGGTGTCCTCAAGTCCTTTCTCTATGTCTGTGTCCTTAATCCTGTCCTGCCACTAGGTTCTTCAAAATCTTTTTTTTTTCTTCATTAGATTCCATATATCTCTGTTAACATACAGTATTTGTTTTTCCCTTTCAGACTTACTTCACTGTGTAGGACAGATTCTAAGTCCATCCACCTCAGTACAAATAACTCAGTTTTGCTTCTTTTTATGGTTGAGTAATATTTGATTGTATATATGTGCCAGATCTTCTTTATCCATTCATCTGTCGATGGACACTTAGGTTGCTTCCATGTCCTGGCTAATGCAAATAGAGCTGCAATGAACATTTTTGTACATAAATCTTTTTGAATTATGGTTTTCGCAAGGCAAATGCCCAGTACTTGGATTGTTGTGTCGTATGGTACTTCTATTGTTAGTTATTTAAAGGAACCTCCGTACTGTTCTCCCTAGTGCCCATATCAATTCACATTCCCAACCACAGTGCAAGTGTGTTCCATTTTCTCCAATAAAAGCCTCTCCAGCATTTATTGTTTTGTAGAATTTTTTGATGAGTGCCACTCTGACTGCTGTGAGGTGATACCTCACGGTAGTTTTGATTTGCATTACTCTAATGATTAGTGATGTTCAACATCCTTTCATGTGTTTCTTGGTAATCTGTATATCTTCTTTGGAGAAATGTCTATTTAGGTCTTCTGCCCGTTTGTGGATTGGGTTGTTTGTTTTTGTGATATTGAGCTACATGAGGTGCTTGTAAAGTTTGGAGATTAATCCTTTGTCAATTGCTTCATTTGAAAATATTTTCTCCCATTCTGAGGGTTGTTTTTGCATCTTGTTTATGTTTTCCTGTACTGTGTAAAAGCTTTTAAGTTTCATTAGGTCCCATTTTTTGATTTCTGTTTTTTTTTCCATTTCTCTAGGAGGTGGGTCCAAAAGGATCTTGCTGTGATTTATGTCATAGAGTGTTCTGCCTATGGTTTCCTCTAAGTGTTTTATAGTGTCTGGTCTTATATTTAAATCTCTAATCAATTTAGAGTCTATTTTTGTGTATGGTGTTATGGAGTGTTCTAATTTCATTCTTTTATGTGTAGGGGTCCAGTTTTCCCAGCACCAATTACTGAAGAGACTGTCTTTTCTCCATTGTATATCCTTAGCTCCTTTGTCATAGATGAGATAGCCATGGGTATGTAGGTTTACCTCTGGGCTTTCTGTCCTGTTCCATTGATCTGTGTTTATGCCAATCTACATACACTTGATTCCATTATGGAGACATATAAATACATAGGTTTCAAGGTTATTAACAGTCAGATATATTCCTCTTCAGTGAATAGGGTGTTTTGTGTCCAGTTCATTGAGAAAGGAGTAGGTCTTGTCTATTACATATTTGGTATATGGAATGGGATCTGTGCTAATTTCAAACTCTGCTTTTACAGATCACCCCACGTCACCTTTCCCCTTAAGGAGGCATAAGTGTGTTTTCTAAATGTGTAACTCTGTTCTCTTTTGAAATTCAGTTCATGTGTAGCCATGTTTACATTTCCTCTATAAGTGATATATTACAATAAGTTTCTTTTTCTTTGTGGCTCATTTCACTTAGCATCATCGTATCTAAAGCCACTCATTAAGCTGCTATTGGCCTTATGACATTGATTTTATGTCTGAGTGACATTCCATTGTATATAAGTACCACAACATCTATATCCATTTTTTTTTCCTTTCCTGGGATATATAAAGTGTACCGAAGTCGAGGTTCTTGTAAACAGAGCAGCCCTAAAGTTTGGGCTGGCTGTGTGTTGTGGATTTTTAGTTTTCCCAAAATACACGCCCATGATTGGAAGTGTGCTATGCTCTGTAGCTCTGTTTTAGAAAACAACATACAGTTCTCCAGAGAGGCTGTGGGCAATTTACATCCTGTCCATCGGCGTAACCAGACTCCCTTTCCTCCATGGCCTGTCCTGCATTGGTGGCTTTTACACTATTTGTGGATGGTCCTTTTGACTGGAGGTAAGGGACACTTCTATGTAGTGTGGATTTGCAATGCCTGATGGCTTGCTTGGCCAAAAAGGGCATATGCATTTTTTCCTGAATATATTCAGGAAAATACACATAGTCCCTTTTCAGCCCAGGGCAACATTGTCGAAATTCTGTCGTTTTTCATGTGCTTTAAAGACGACTCCAGTCTACCTCTTGAAATCTGTTTCCTTCAATTCTGCCTTGCATTCAAATCCTCTTCACTGCCTTTCCTCAATATATTTCTGGATGATAGTTGTCCTTTATAACTCTGCAAGTTTGTGAATTGCTGTGCCCCTGATTTCCATTTTTCAGCTCGCCTCTTTGTGAGCTGGCTGCAATACCGCAGGATGGCTGTAGGCCCTAGTCTGGTTCCAGGGCTTCAGGCTGAGCCTTTGGTTAATTCTTCTTCCTGATGGGAAACTAGAGTGACATGTGCCCATCCAAACACCTACAGCTAATCTCTCATTTATTTCCCCTCTTCCTGTTCATCCTCTGCACAATTTGCAAACTGTGCATAATGGGAGGGTAAAGGCGCTGACACTCCAAGTGGGGAGATTTTTAGTAATGCAGATGGAATGGCGAAGCCGAGCACGACAAAAGGAAAAATGAGATACCTTATAGAAAACTTTCCCAATTACACAGTGTACCATCCACTGGGTGTCCCATGCATGTTTTAAGTGTAGGAAGATTCCCTTAAACCTGGAGAGTTGGGACCACTAGAATGGGTTGCACACAGTATTGCTCTAAGTGGTGTTCTTTTGTTCACACAACCTCAGCAATCTTGTCAGCCCCAAGAGTCCAGTCTTATGTCTCATCCAGCTGTGGGTGTAAAGGTGGTCAATCTAGCTTGCATCACAGGCCCTGAACGTAATTTTTAAGACTTTCTCTCTGTTTTTGCATTTTGCTTTTGAAATTTATTTTTATAAGTGGGTTTAACTGAATTTCAGTGCTGTGTTCATGCCGTTATACACACACATGATTCCTTTATGGAGACATGAGAATACATATGTTTTAAAATACTTAGAGTCAGACATATTCCTCTGCAATGAATAGGGGGTGTTGAGTCCAGTTCATTGTGCCGGGAGTAGGTGTTGTCTATTACATACATGGTTTATATAACGGTATCTGTGCTAATTTAAAACTGTGGTTTTATGCATCACCCCGCCTCGGCTTTCCTCTTAAGCAAGCAAAAGATGTTTCCTAAAAGTGTGACTCTGTTGTGTTTGTCATTCAGTTCATGTGTAGTCATGTGTACATTCCCACTTTGAGTGATACCTTATGATAAGATTAGTTACTCTGTAATCTTTCCTTACTCCGTTCATGTGTAGCCATGTTTACAGGACCTTCATAAGTGATATCTTATGATAAGTTTCTTTTTCTGTGTGACTTATTTCACTTAGAATCATCGTACGTGAATCCACTCATTTTGCTGCTACTGGTCTTATGACATTGATTTCATGGCTGAGGGATATTCCATCGTACGTAAGTACCACTATTTTTTGAACAATTTTTAACTTTCCTGGGATATTTAAGGTGTACCCAAGTTGAGGTTCTTGTAAGCAGTGCATCCCTAAATTTTGGGGTGGGTCTGTCTTATTGATTTTCAGTTTTCCCAAGATATATTCCCTAGACTGGAAGTGCCCTTGGCTATGTAGCTCTGTTGTTTACATGTTTTAGGGAACACAATACACTCCTCCAGAGAGGCAGTTGCCAACTTACATCCCGCCCAACAGCATAACAAGCCTCCATGTTCTCCAGGTCCTCTCTTGCCTTTCTGGTTTTTACACATTTTGCCTATGTCCCATTTGACCGGTGGGAAGGGATATTTCCTTGTACTGCAGATTTGCCTTGCCCACTTGCTTGCTTCGCCAAAAAGGGCGTATGCATTTTCTCCTGAATATATTCAGGAGAAAACGAATACACCATTTTTGGACAAGTGCATCATTGTCGAAGTTGTGCCCCTCTTCCTGTGCTTGAAAGGTGATTCCAACGTACCTCTTGAAATCTGTTTACTGCGATTCTGCCTCGCTTTCAAGTCCACCTCGTTGCCTTCCTTCAAACAATTTTAGGACGATAGCTGTCCTTTATTACTCTGCCAGTTTGTGAACTGCTGTGCCTCTGAGCTCCATTTATCAAATCGTTTTTTGTGAGCTGAGCGCAAGTCCAAATTTTCGGTTCAGGACCTATACTGGTTTCTGGCAGCGGGATGGGGCTTTGGTTAATTCTTCTTCCTGCCGGGCAATTAGAGTCACATGTGCCCGTCCAAATGCCTAACAGCTACTCTCTCATTGGTTCTCCCTGGTCCCTTTCATCCTCTGCCAAATTGGCAACCTGTGTTATCCAGGAGGTTAAAGGGGCTGTCTCTCTAAGTTGGGAGATTGATAGTCAAGCGGTTGGAAAGTCAAATTGGAACACCAGTAGAGGGACTATTCCTTGAGTTTTAGAAAGTTTTCGTATTCACAGTGTGTCCATTCTCTAGGTTTCCAGTACATGTTATAGCTGTATTAATATTCCCTTCAACCTGGAGAGTTTGGAACCATGGAATGGAGGCCACGCATTATTGCTTTAAATGGTCTGTGTTTGCTCACACAGTCTCACCAAGCCTCTCAGTCCCAAGTGTCCAGCCTTATGCCCAATCAAGATGTAGTTGTAGATAGATTCAGTCCAGGTTTCATCAGAGACCCTGAAGGAATTGTAAAGAATTTCCCTGTTTTTTTGTTTTGTTTTTGAAATTCCTTTTAATAGTGGGTTTGAGCTGATTCCCACTGCCATGTTTATGCCAGTCTAGACACTCTTGATTCCCTTATGGAGACATATCAATACATAGGTTTTAAGATTCTTACTAGTCAGATCTATTCCTTTGTGGAAAATATGGTGTTTTGAGTCCCTTTCCCCGAGGAAGGTGTAGGCTTAACTATTCCATAGTTGGTTTTTGGAATAGTACCTGTGTTATATCAAACTCTGGTTTTATGCATCACCCCACCTCTCCTTCCCCCTTAAGCAGGCATAAGAGTGTATTCTAAATGTGAGACTCTGTTCTCTTTCCTAACTCAGTTCATGTGTAGCCATGTTTACAGGATCTTCATAAGTCATGTCCTATGATAAGCTTCTTTTTCTGTGTGACTTATTTCACTTAGAATCATCGTACCTGAATCCACTCATTTTGCTGCTACGGGTCTTATGACATTGATTTCATGGCTGAGGGATATTCCATCGTACGTATGTACCACAATTTTTTGAACCATTTTTAACTTTCTTGTGATAATTAATATGTACCCAAGTTGAGGTTCTTGTAAGCAGTGCATCCCTAAATTTTGGGGTGGCTCTGTCTTATTCATTTTCAGTTTTCCCAAAGTATATTCCCTAGACTTGAAGTGCCCTTGGCTATGTAGCTCAGTTGTTTACTTGTTTTAGGGAACACAATGCACTCCTCCAGAGTGGCAGTTGGCAACTTACATTCCGCCCATCAGCATAAAAAGGCTCCCTGTTCTCCAGGTCCTCTTTTGCCTTTCTGGTTTTTGCACATTTTGCCGATGTCCCTTTTGACTGGTGGGAAGTGATACTTCTTTGTACTGCAGATTTGCATAGCCCGCTTGCTTGCTTGGCGAAAAAGGGCGTATGCGTTTTCCCCTGAATATATTCAGGAGAAAACACATACACACTTTTTGGCCAATTGCATCATTGTCGAAGTTGTGCCCCTCTTCCTGTGCTTTACAGGTGATTCCAACGTACCTCTTGAAATCTGTTTCCTGCTATTCTGCCTCGCTTTCAAGTCCGCCTCTTTGCCTTCCTTCAAAAGATTTTTGGAAGATAGCTGTCCTTTATTACTCTGCCAGTTTGTGAATTGCTGTGCACCTGAGCTCCATTTATCAAATCGTTTTTTGTGAGCGGACCGCAAGTCCAAAATTTCGGTTCAGGACCTATACTGGTTCCCGGCAGGGGGAAGAGTCTTTGGTTAATTCTTCTTCCTGCCAGGCAATTAGAGTGACATGTGCCCGTCCAAATGCCTAACATCTACTCTCTCATTGGTTCTCCCTCTTCCCTTTCATCCTCTGCCAAATTGGCAACCTGTGAGAACCAGGAGGTTAAAGGTGCTGTCTCTCCAAGTTGGGAGATTGATAGTAAAGCTGTTGGAAAGTCAAACTGGCGCACAAGGAGGGGGACAATTCGTTGAGATTTAGAAACCTTTCATATTCACAGTGTGTCCATTCTCTAGGTTTCCCGTACATGTTAGAGCTGTAGTAATATTCCCTTCAACCTGGAGAGTTGGGACCCATGGAATGGGTGCCATGCATTATTGCTTTAAAGGGTCTGCATTTGCTCACCCAGTCTCACCAATCCTCCCAGTCCCAAGTGTCCAGCCTTGTGCCACATCCAGCTGTCATTGTAGACATGGTCATTCCAGGTTTCATCAGAGACCCTGAAGGAATTGTAAAGAATTTCCCTGTTTTTCTGTTTTGTTTTTGAAATTTTTTTTATATTGGGTTTGAGCTGATTCTCGCTGCCATGTTTATGCCAGTCTAGACACACTTGATTCCCTTACGGAGACATATCAGTACATAGGTTTTAAGATTCTTATTAGTCAGATATATTCCTCTGCACGGAATATGGGTTGTTGCGTCCTGTTCACTGAGGAAGTTGTAGGTCTTGCTATTACGTATTAGGTTTTTGGAATGGTACTTGTTCTATTATTAAACTCTTGTTTTTTGCATCACCCCACCTCTCCTTCCCCCTTATGCAGGCATCAGAGTGTTTTCTAAATGTGAGACTCTGTTCTCTTTCCTAATTCAGTTCATGTGTAGCCATGTTTACAGGATACCTATAAGTGATATCTTATGATAAGTTTCTTTTTCTGTGTGACTTATTTTACTTAGAATCATCGTACCTGAATCCACTCATTTTGATGCTACTGGTCTTATGACATTGATTTCATGGCTGAGGGATATTTCATCGGACGTAAGTACCACAATTTTTTGTACCATTTTTATCTTTCAGGGATATTTAAGGTGCACCCAAATGAGCTTCTTGTAAGCAGTGCAGCCCTAAATAGTGGGGTGGCTCTGTCTTATTGATTTTCAGTTTTCCCAAGGTATATTCCCTAGACTTGAAGTGCCCTTGGCTGTGTACCTCTGTTGTTTACTTGTTTTAGGGAACTCAATGCACTCCTCCAGAGAGGCAGTTGACAATTTACATCCCGCCCATCAGCATAACAAGGCTCCCTGTTCTCCAGGACCTGTCTTGCCTTTCTGGTAATTACCCATTTTGTGGATGTCCCTTTTGACCGGTGGGAAGTGATACTTCTTTGTAGTGCAGATTTGAATTGCCTGCTTGCTTGCCTGGCCAAAAAGCGTATATGTGTTTTCTCCTGAATATATTCAGGAGAAAACTCATACGCCCTTTTTGGCCTAGTGCATCATTGTCGAAGTTGTGCCCCTTTTCCTGTGCTTTAAAGGCGATTCCAACGTACCTCTTGAAATCTGTCTCCTGCTATTCTGCCTCGCTTTCAAGTCCGCCTCGTTGCCTACCTTAAACAGATATTTGGACGATAGTTGTCCTGTATTTCTCTGCCAGTTTGTGAATTGCTGTGCCCCTGAGCTCCATTTTTCAACTCGTATTTTGTGAGCTGAATGCAAGTCCAAACTTTGGATCAGGACCTATACTGGTGTCCGTTGGGTGGCCGAGACTTTGGTTTATTCTTATTCCTCCCAGGAAAGAAGAGTGACATGTGCCCGTCCAAATGCCTAACAGCTACTCTCTCATTGGTTCTCCCTCTTCCGTTTCATCCTCTGCCAAATTGGCAACCTGTGAGAACCAGGAGGTTAAAAGGGGCTCTCTCTCCAAGTTGGGAGATTGATAGTAAATCAGTTGGAAAGTCAAACAGGAGCACCAGGAGAGGGACTATTAGTTGAGTTTTAGAGACCTTTCCTATTCACAGTGTGTCCATTCTCTAGGTTTCCCATACATGTTATAGCTATAGTAATATTCCCTTCAACCTCGAGAGTTGGGAAACATGGAATGGGTGCCACTCATTATTGCTTTAAAGGGTCTGCATTTGCTCACCCAATCTCACCAATCCTCTCATTCCCAAGTGTCCAGCCTTATGCCACTTCCAGCTGTCATTTTAGATAGGGTCATTCCAGGTTTCATCAGAGACCCTGAAGGAATTGTAAAGAATTTCCCTTTTTTTTTGTTTTGTTTTTGAAATTCCTTTTTATAGTGGGTTTGAGCTGATTCTCGCTGCCATGTTTATGCCAGTCTAGACACACTTGATTCCCTTATGGAGACATATCAATACATAGGTTTTATGATTCATACTAGTAAGATATATTACTCTGTGGTGAATATGGGGTGTTGAGTCCCTTTCACTGAGGAAGGTGTAGGTCTTGTCTCTTCCATATTTGGTTTTTGGAACGGTACCTGTACTAATATCAAACTCTGGTTTTATGCATCACCCCACCTCTCCTTCCCCCTTAAGCAGGCATAAGAGTGTTTTCTAAATGTGAGTCTCTCTTCTCTTTCCTAACTCAGTTCATGTGTAGCCATGTTTACAGGATCTTCATAAGTGATATATTATGATAAGTTTCTTTTTCTGTGTGACTTATTTCACTTAGAATTATCGTACATGAATCCACTCATTTTGCTGCTACTGGCCTTATGACATTGATTTCATGGCTGAGGGATATTCCATCATATGTAAGTACCACAGTTTCTTGAACCATTTATGTCTTTCCTGGGATATTTCCAGTGTACCCATGTTGAGGCTTTTGTAAGCAGTTCATACCTGAATTTTGGTGTGGATCTGTCTTATTTATTTTCAGTTTTCCCAAGGTATATTCCGTAGACTGGAAGTGCCCTTGGCTCTGTAGCTCTGTTGTTTACTTGTTTTAGGGAACACAATGCACTCCTCCAGAGAGGCAGTTGGCAATTTACATCCCGCCCATCAGCATAACTAGGCTCCCTGTTCTCCAGGGCCTCTCTTGCCTTTCTGTTTTTTCCACATTTTGTGGATGTCCCTTTTGACCGGTAGGAAGTGATACTTCTTTGTAGTGCTGATTTGCATTGCCCACTTTCTTGCTTGTCCAAAAAGGGCATATGCGTTTTCTCCTGTATATATTCACGTGAAAACCCATATGCACTTTATGGCATTTCCATAATTTTCGAAGTTGTAATGCTTTTCCTGTGTTTAAAGGCGATTCCAGTTTACCTCTTGAAATCTGTTTCATGCCATTCTGCCTCATTTTCCCTTCTGCCTCGTTGCTTTCTCTCAACAGATTTTTGAATGAGAGTAGTCCTTTATAACTCTGCATGTTAGTGAATTGCTGTGGCCCTGAGCTCCATTTTCCAACTCGCATTTTTGTGAGCTGACCTCAAATCAACAGTTTTGTTTCTGGATTTCTAATGATTCTGGGGGGGCAGGCTGAGACTTTGGTTAATTCCTCTTTGTGACGGGAAATTATAGTGACATGTGGCTGTCCAAATGCCTAAAGCTACTCTCTCATTGGTTCTCTCTCTTCCCCTATATCCTCTGCACAATTTGCCAACTCTGCGAACCAGGAGTTTATAGGGGCTGGCTTTCAAAGTTGGGAGATTGATAGTAAATCAGTTGGAATGTCAAACTGGAGCACAAGGAGAGAAAAAAGTAGTAGAGTTTTAGAAACCTTTCACCATCAGATGGTTTCCATTCTCTAGGTTCCCATACACGTTATAAATGTAGTGATATTCCCTTCTACCTGGAGAGTTGGGAACCATGGAATGGGTGGCAGGCATTATTGCTTTAAAGGGTCTGCATTTTTTCACCCAATGTCACCAATCCTCTCAGTCCCAAGTGACCAGCCTTATGCCACATCCAGCTGTCATTGTAGATAGGGTCATCCCAGGTTTCATCAGAACACCTGAAGGTATTGTGTAAGAATTTTACTGTTTTTAAGTTTTGTTTTGAAATTCAGTTTTATATTGAGTTTGAGCTGATTCTCACTGCCATGTTTATGTCGTTCTAGACACACTTGTTTCCCTTACGGAGACATATAAATACATAGGTTTTAAAATTCTTACTAGTCAGATATGTTTCTCGGCGGGGAATAGGGATGTTGAGTTCCATTCACTGAGGAAGGAGTAGGGCTTGTCTCTTCTGTTTTTGGACTATGGAACGGTACCTGTGCTAATATCAATCTTATGTTTTGGGCATCTCCCCACCTCTCTTTCCCCTTAAGCAAGCGTTAGAGTGTTTTCTAAATCTGAGACTCTGTTCTCTTCCCTAATTCAGTTCATATGTAGCCATGTTTACATTCCCTTCATAAGTGATATCATATGTCAGAATGCACCATGGCCGTTCTCATAATAATGCTCCATGACTGCTGTCATAACAATGCACCATGCCCTGGTTATCACAATGCTCCATGTCCCTTGTCATCACAATTCTCCACGTCCATGTCATCACAGTGCTACATGTCACTTCTCGTCAATATGTTACATGCTGTTGTCATCACAATTCTCCATCAAATTGACATTGCAGTGCTCCATGCACTTGTCATCACAATACTCCATTTCCATTGTCATCACAATCCTCCATGAACCTTGGGATCACATTGCTTCATGCCCTTGTCATCACAATGCTCCATGCTACTTGAAATCAAAATGATCCATGACCTCTGTCATCACAATGCTCCAAAACCTTGTGATCACAGTGTTCCATAACACTTGTCATCACAACGCTCCATGATGCCTGTCATCACAATAATCCATGTCCTTTTCATCACAAAGCTCCATGACCTTTGTCATCACAATTCTCAATACACTCGTCATCACAATGCTCCCTGACAGTTGTCATCAGAATGCTCTTTGAATCCTGTCACGAAAAGGCTCCATGCCTTTTTAATCACAATGCCCCATGCCGTTTTCATCACAATGCTCCATGCCATTGTCATCAAAATAATCCACAAGCTTCTCCTCAGAATGCTCCATGACCCTTGTCATCACAATGCTCCATGTCATTGTCATCACAATGGGCCATTACCTATGTCATCACAATGCACCCTGACACCTCTCTTCACAATACTGCATGACCTGGTCATCACAATGCTCCATGCCCTTGTCATCAAAATGCGCCATTCCAACTGTCATTGCAATAATCCATGAAATTTATGAGACCAATGTTCCATGCCCTTGTCATCACAGTGCTACATGCCCTTGTTATCACAATGCTCCATGACCCCTGTCATCACAATGCTCCGTGAATCCAGTCATCACAATGCTTCATGACCTTTGTCATCACAATGGTCCATGCCCTCGTCATCAACAGTCTCTGTGACCTTTTTAACCACAATGCTCCATGAACTTTGCATCACAATGCTCTTTGACCCTTTTCATCACAGTGCTCCATGCGCTTGTCAGCACAATGCTCCATGATACATGTCATCACAATGCACCATGCACATGTCATCACAGTGCTCCCCAATCTTGTCATCACAATGCTCCTTAAAATTTGTCATCACAATGCTCCATGCACTTCTCATCAAAATGCTCTCTCACCACTGATATCACAATGCTACATCACTGTTTGTCACAATACTCCCTCACACCTGTCATCACAATGTTCCATGACTCCTGTCATGAGAAAGCTACATGCACTTATCATCACAATGTTCGATGACCCCTGACATCACAGTGTTCCATAACACCTGTCATCAAAATGTTCCATGAAACTTTTCATCACATTGCTCCATGACCCTGTCATCAGAATGCTCCCTGCCCTTCTCATCACAATGCACAACGCCCTTGCCATCAAAATGCTCCATGACCTTTGTCATCACAAAGATCCATGACCCTTGGCATCACAAAGCTCCATGTCATTGTCATTACATTGCTCCATGACCTTGTCTTCACAAAGCTCCATGACACATGTCTTCAGAATGCTCCAAGGCCTTCTCATCACAATGCTCCATGCCCTTGCCATAACAATGCTCCATTACCCCTGTCATAACAATGCTCCATGACCCCTGCCATCACGATGAACCATGGCCTTGTCATCACAAAGCGCCATGACACTTCTCATCACAATGCTCTAAGAACACTGTCATCACAATGCACCATGCCCATCATCATAATGCTTCATGCTGTTGTCATCACAATGAAGTCAAAATGATCCATGACCTCTGTCATAACAATGCACCGAACCCTTTTGATCACAATATTCCATAACACTTGTCATCACAATGCCCCATGACCCTCGTCATCACAATTATCAATGGTCTTCTCATCACAATGCTCCATGACCTTTGTCATCTCAATGCTCAATACACTTTTCATCAAAATGCTCCCTGACACTTTTTTTCTGTATGCTCCTTGAACCCTGTCATGAAAAGGCTCCATGCCTTTTTCATCACAATGATCCATGCTCTTTTAATCACAATGTTCCAAGACCCATGTAATCACAATGCTCCATGCCCTTGTCATCACAAAGTTCAATGACGCATGCCGTCAGATTTTTCCTTGGTCTTCTCCTCACAATGCTCCATGCCCTTGTCATCACAATGTTCCAAGACCCCTGTAGTCACAATGCTCCATGCCAATTTTCATCAGTATGCTCCATGAGACTTGTCATCACAAGGCTCCATGGTTTTGTCATCACAATGCTCCAGGACATTCTCATCAGAATGCTTCTCGACCTTCTCATGAAAATTTTCAATGGCCCTTGTCATCATAATCCTCCAAGCCCTAATCATCACAATGCTCCATTATATTTGTCATCACAATTCTCCATTACATTTGGCATCACAATGCTCCCTGACACCTGTCTTCACAATACTCCAAGACCTTCTCATCACAAAGCTCCATGCCCTTGTCATCACAATGCACCATGCCCACTGTCATCACAATAATCTATGAAACTTTTCAGACCAATGCTGCATGTCACTGTCATCACAATGCTCCATGCCCTTGTCATCACAATGCTCCATGACCTCTGTCATCACAATGCTCCGTGACTCAAGTTATTACAATGTTTCATAACATTTGTCATCACAGTGGTCCATGCCCGCGTCATCACAAGGCTCTGTGACATTTGTAACCACAATGCTCCATGAATATTTCATCACAATTCTTTGTGACACTTGTCATCACAATGCTCCATGTCTTTGTCAGAACAATGCTCCATGACCATTTTCATCACAATGTGCCACGTGCATTTCATCACAACGGTCCACAACCTTGTCATTGCAATGCTGCATAAACCTTGTAATCACAATGGTCCATGCACTTCTCATCAAAATGCTCTCTCACCAGAGATATCACAATGTTCCATCACTAGGCATCACAATACTCCCTCACCTCTGTAATCACAATGATCCATGACACGGTCATCACAATGCTACATCCCCTTATCATCACAATGTTCCCTGACCACTGACATCTCAATGTTCTATAACCCCTCTCATCAAAATGCTCCATGACACTTTTCATCCCAAAGCTCCAAGACCCCTGTCATCACAATGTTCTCTAACCACTGCCATCAATGTGTTCCATTACACTTTTTATCAAATTGCTGCATGACCCGGTCATCAAAATGCTCCCTGCCCTTCTCATCACAATGCACCATGCCCTTGTCATCAAAATGCTCCATGACTTGTCATCACAAAGCTCCATGACCCTTGGCATCACAATGCTCCATGTCATTGTCATCACAATGCTCCATGAACCCTCTCATCACATGGCTCCATGCCCTTGTCATCACAAAGCTCCATGACACTTGTCATCACAATGCTTGATGCCCTCCTCATCACATTGCTCCATGCCCTTGTCATTACAATCCTGCATGACCCATGTATCACAGTGTTCCGTGCCCTTGTCTTCACAATGATCCATGCCCTCTTCATCACAATGCTCCAAAATCCCTGTAATCACAATGCTCTGTGTCCTTGTTATCACAAAACTGCATGACGCATGTCATCAGAATGCTCCATGGCCTTCTCATCACAATGTTCCATGCCCTCGTCATCACAATGCACTAAGACACCTGTAATCACGATGCTCCATGCCCCTTTTCATCAGAATGCTCCTTGAGACTTGTCATCACAAGTTTCCATGGTCTTCTCATCACAGTGCTCCAGGACCTTGTCATCACCATGCTCCATTCCCTTGTCAACACAATGCACCTTGACACCTGTCATCACAATAAACCATGAAAGTTTTCAGCCCAATGCTCCACGACCTACTCATCTCAAAGCTCCATGGCCAATATCATCACAATGCTCCATGACCACTGTCATCACAACACTCCATGACACCTGACAACACAATGATCCGGGACTCTTGCCATCACAATGATACATTCCCTAGTCATCACAATGCTCCATGACCCCTGTCATCACAACACTCCATGAACATTTTCAGCCCAGTGCTCCATGACCCTTGTCATCACAATGATCCATGACCTTGTCATCCCAATGCTCCATGACCCCTGTATTCACAATGCTCCGTGACGCTTGTCATCACAGTGCTCCATGACACATGTCATCACAATGCTCCATGCCTTTGTCAGCAAAATGCTACATGACCATGTCATTAAAATGCTCTATGCGCTTGTCATCAAAATACTCCATTTCCATTGTCATCACAATCCTCCATGAATCTTGGGATCACATTGCTTCATGCCCTTTTCATCACAGTGCTCCATGCTCCTTGAAATCAAAATGATCCATGACCTCTGTCATCACAATGCTCAAAACCCTTGTGATCACAATGTTCCATAACACTTGTCAGCACAATAATCCATGATGCCTGTATTCACAATACTCCATGCCCTTTTCTTCACAATGCTCCATGACCTTTGTCACCACAATTCTCAATACACTTGTCATCACAAAGCTCCCCGACACTTGTCATCAGAATGCTCCTTAAACCCTGTCACGAAAAGGCTACATGCATTTTTCATCACAATGCCCCATGCCGTTTTCATCACAATGCTCCGTGCCATTTTCATCAAAATACTCCACAAGCTTGTCATCAGAATGCTCCATGACACTTGTCACCACAATTCTCCATGCACTTGACAGCACAATGCTCCCTGACCCTAGTCATCACAATGCTCCAAGCCATTGTGATCACAGTGCTCCATTACCTTTGTAATCAGAATCCTCCATGACACTTGGCATCACAATGTTCCATGACATTGTCATCACAATGGGCCTTTACATATGTCATCACAATTCTCCCTGACACCTGTCTTCACAATACGGCATGACCTGGTCATCACAATGCTCCATGCCCTTGTCATCACAATGGGCCATTACATATGTCATCACAGTGCTCCCTGACACCTCTCTTCACAATAATGCATGACCTGGTCATCACAATGCTCCATGCACTTGTCATCACAATGCGCCATTCCAAGTGTCATCACAATAATCCATGAAATATATTAGACCAATGTTCCATGCCCTTGTCATCACAATGCTCCATGCCCTTTTTATCACAATGCTCCATGACCCCTGTCATCACAGTTCACCGTGATTCCAGTCATCACAATGCTTCATGAACTTTGTCATCACAATGGTCCATGCCCTCGTCATCAACAATCTCTGTGACCATTTTACCCACAATAATCCATGAAATTTTCATCACAATGCTCTTTGACCCTTGTCATCACAATGCTCCATGCGCTTGTCAGCACAATGCTCCATGACAAATATCATCACAATGTGCCATGCGCTTGTCATCACAGTGCTCCACAGTATTGTCATCACAATGCTCCTTAAAATTTGTCATCACTATGCTCCATACTCTTCTCATCAAAATGCTCTCTCACCACTGATATCACAATGCTACATCACTATTTGTCACAATACTCCCTCACCCCTGTCATCACAATGTTCCATGACTCCTGTCATCACAATGTTACATGCACTTATCATCACAATGTTCGATGACCCCTGACATCACAATGTTCCATAACACCTGTCATCAAAATGTTCCATGACAGTTTTCATCAAATTGCTCCATGACCCTGTCATCAGAATGTTCCCTGCCCTTCTCATCACAATGCACAACGCTCTTTCCATCAAAATGCTCCATGACCTTTGTCATCACAAAGATCCATGACACTTGGCATCACAATGCTCCATGTCATTGTCATCACAATGCTAAATGAACGCTCTCATCACATTGCTCCATGTCCTTGTCTTCACAAAGCTCCGTGACACATGTCATCAGTATGCTCCATGGCCTTCTCATCACAATGCCCCATTCCCTTGCCATCACAATGCTCGATTACCCCAGTCATAACAATGCTCCATGACCCCTGCCATCACGATATTCCATGGCCTTGTCATCACAAAGCTCCATGACACTTCTCATCACAGTGCTCCTAGATACCTGTAATCACAATGCTCTATGCCACTATTCATTTCAATGCTCCATGAACACTTTCATCCGTATGCACCATGCCCATCATCATAATGCTTCAGTCTATTGTCATCACAATGAAAACAATATTCTCCATGACCTCTGTCATCATAATGCTCCAAACCCTTGTGATCACAATGTTCCATAACACTTATCATCACAACACCCCATGACGCTCATCATCACAATTATCCATGGTATTCTCATCACAGTGCTCCATGATCTTTGTCATCACAATGCTCAATACACTTGTAATTACAATGCTCCCTGACACTTGTCGTCAGTATGCTCCTTGAACCCTCTCATGACAAGGCTCCATGCCTTTTTCATCACAATGATCCATGGCGTCTTCATCACAATGCTCCAAGATCCCTGTAATCACAATGCTCCATGCCCTTGTCATCACAAATCTCCATGACGCATGTCATCAGAATGCTCCATGGCTTTCTCATCACAATGCTCCATGCCCTCGTCATCACAATGCACCAAGACACCTGTAATCACAATGCTCCATGCCCCTTTTCATCAGAATGCTCCATGAGACTTGTCATCACAAGTCTCCATGGTCTTCTCATCACAATGCTCCAGGACCTTGTCATCAACATGGTCCAATCCCTTGTCATCACAGTGCTCCATGACATCTTTCATCACAATGATCCATGAACATTTTCAGCCCAATGCTCCACGACCTACTCATCACAGTCCTCCATGGCCAATATCATCACAATGCTCCATGACCACTGTCATCAAAACACTCCATGACACCTGACAACACAATGATCCGGGACACTTGTCATCACAATGCCCCATTCCCTAGTCAGCACAATGCTCCATTACCCCTGTCATCACAACACTCCATGAACATTTTCAGCCCAGTGCTCCATGACACTCGTCACCACAATGATCCATGCCCTTGACATCTCAGTGCTCCATGACCCCTGTATTAACAATTATCCGTGACGCTTGTCATCACAGTGAGCCATGACACATGTCATCACAATGCTCCATGCCTTTGTCAGCAAAATGCTACATGACCATGTCATTACAATGCTCTATGCGCTTGTCATCACAATACTCCATTTCCATTGTCATCACAATCCTCCATGAACCTTGGGATCACATTGCTTCATGCCCTTGTCATCAAAATGCTCCGTGCTCCTTGAAATCAGAATGATCCATGACCTCTGTCATCACAATGCTCCAAACCCTTGTGATCACAATGTTCCATAACACTTGTCATCACAACACTCCATGATGCCTGTCATCACAATACTCCATGCCCTTTTCATCACAATGCTCCATGACCTTTGTCATCACAATTCTCAATACACTTGTCATCACAATGCTCCCTGACACTTGTCATCAGAATGCTCCTTAAACCCTGTCACGAAAAGGCTCCATGCCTTTTTCATCACAATGCCCCATGCCGTTTTCATCACAATGCTCCGTACTATTTTCATCAAAATACTCCACAAGCTTGTCATCAGAATGCTCCATGACCCTTGTCATCACAATTCTCCATGCACTTGTCAGCACAATGCTCCCCGACCCTTGTCATCACAATGTTCCAAGCCATTGTCATCACAACGCTCCATTACCTTTGTCATCAGAATCCTCCATGACACTTGGCATCACAATGATCCATGCCATTGTCATCCCAATGGGCCATTACATATGTCATCACAATGCTCCCTGACACCTTTCTTCACAATATTGCATGACCAGGTCATCACAATTCTCCATGCCCTTGTCATCACAATGCACCATTTCAACTGTCCTCGCAATAATCCATGAAACTTATTAGACCAATGCTCCACGCCCTTGTCATCACAATGCTCCATGCCCTTGTTATCACAAAGGTCCATGACACCTGTCATCAAAATGCTCCGTGACTCCAGTCATCACAATGCTTCCTGACCTTTGTCATCACAGTTGTCCATGCCCTCGTCATCAACAGTCTCTGTGACCTTTTTAACCACAATGTTCCATGAAGTTTTCATCACAATGCTCTTTGACCCTTGTCATCACAATGCTCTATGCCTTTCTCAGCACAATGCTCCATGACCCTTGTCATCACAATGCTCCGTGATTCGAGTCATCTCAATGCTTCATAACGTTTGTCATCACAATGGTCCATTCCCGCGTCATCACAAAGCTCTGTGACCTTTGTAACCGCAATGCTCCATGAACTTTTCATCACAATTCTCTGTGACACTTACCATCACAATCCTCCATGTCTTTGTCAGAACAATGCTCCATGACCATTGTCTTCACAATATGCCACGCGCATTTCATCACAACGGTCCATAACCTTGTCATTGCAATGCTCCATAAATCTTGTAATCACAATGTTCCATGCCCTTCTCATAAAAATGCTCTCTCAGAAGTGATATCACAGTGTTCCATCACTAGTCATCACAATACTCCCTCACCCCTGTAATCACAATGATCCATGACGCTGTCATCACACGGCTACATCCCCTTATCATCACAATGTTCCATGACACTTGCCATCAAAATCCTCCATGATCCGTTTCATCCCAAAGCTGCAAGACCCCTGATATCACAATGTTCTATAACCCCTGGCATCAAAATGTGCCATTACACTTTTCATCAAATTGCTGCATGACCCGGTCATCAAATTTCTCCCTGAACTGCTCATCACAATGCACCATGCCCTTGTCATCAAAAAGCTCCATGACTTGTCATCACAATGCTCCATGAGCTTTGTCATCACAATTCTCAATACATTAGTCATCACAATGCTCCCTGACACTTGTCGTCAGAATGCTCCTTGAACCCTGTCACGAAAAGGCTCCATGCCTCTTTCAACACAGTGCCCCATGCCGTTTTCTTCACAATGCTCCATGCCATTGTCATCAAAATACTCCACAAGCTTGTCATCAGAATGCTCCATTACCTTTGTCAACAGAATCCTCCATGACACTTGGCATCACAATGCTCCATGCCATTGTCATCACAATGGGCCATTACATATGTCATCACAATGCTCCCTGAAACCTGTCTTCACAATACTGCATGACCTGGTCATCACTATGCTCCATGCCCTTGTCATCACAATATGCCATTCCAAATGTCATCACAATAATCCATGAAACTTATTAGATCAATGTTCCATGCCCTTGTCATCACAGTGCTCCATGCACTTGTTATCACAATCCTCCATGACCCCTGTCATCACAATGCTCCGTGACTCCAGTTATCACAATGCTTCATGACCTTTGTCATCACAATGGTCCATGCCCTCGTCATCAACACTCTCTGTGACAATTTTAACCACAATGCTCCAAGAACTTTTCATCACAATGCTCCATGAACCCTGTCATCACAATGCACCATGCCCATCATCACAATGCTTCAGGCTATTGTCATCACAATAAAATCAATATTCTCCATGACCTCTGTCATCATAATGCTCCAAACCCTTGTGATCACAATGTTCTATAACACTTATCATCACAACACCCCATGACGCTCATCATCACAATTATCCATGGTCTTCTCATCACAATGCTCCATGATCTTCGTCATCATAATGCTCAATACATTTGTCATCACAATGCTAACTGACACTTGTCGTCAGTATGCTCCTTGAACCCTGTCATGACAAGGCTCCATGCCTTTCTCATCACAATAATCCGTGCCCTTTTCATCACAATGCTCCAAGATCCCTGTAATCACAATGCTCCATGCCCTTCTCATCAAAAAGCTCCAAGACGCATGTCATCAGAATGCTCCATGGCCTTCTCATCACAATGCTCCAAGGCCCCTGTAATCACAATGCTCCATGCCCCTTTTCATCTCAATGCTCCATGAACCCTGTCATCACAATGCACCATGCCCATCATCACAATGTTTCAGGCTATTGTCATCACAATGAAATCAAAATTCTCCATGACCTCTGTCATCATAATGCTCCAAAACCTTGTGATCACAATGTTCCATAACACTTATCATCAAAACACCTCATGACGATCATCATCACAATTATCCATGGTTTTCTCATCACAATGCTCCATGACCTTTGTCATCACAATGCTCAATACACTTGTCATCACAATGCTCCCTGACACTTGTCATCAGTATGCTCCATTGTCATCAGAATGCTCCATTAAGCCTGTCATGACACGTCTCCATGCCATTTTCATCCCAATGATCCATGCCCTTTTCATCACAATGATCCAAGACCCGTGTAATCACAATAATCCATGAAATATTTCAGACCAATGAACAAAGCCCTTCTCATCACAATGCTCCATTACCTCTGTCATAACTATGCTCCATGACCACTGCAATCACAATGTTCCACGGCCTTATCATCACAAGGCTCCATGACCATTTCATCACAATGCTGAAGACCCCTGTAATCACAATGTTCCATGCCCTTGTCATCACAAAACTCCATGAAGCATGTCATCAGAATGCTTCATGTGAGTTGTCGTCACAAGTCTCCATGGTCTTCTCATCACAATGCTCCAAGAACTTGTCATCACCATGCTCCATTCCCTTGTCATCACAATGCTCCATGACCCCTGTCATCACAATAATCCATGAGCATTTTCAGCCCAGTGCTCCACGACCTAATCATCACAATGCTTCATGACCATTGTCTTCACAACACTCCATGACACCTGACAACACAGTGATCCGGGACTCTTGTCATCACATTGCTCCATTCCTTGGTCATCACAATGCTCCATGACCCCTGTCATCACAACACTCCATGAACATTTTCAGCTCAGTGCTCCATGACACTTGTCATCACAATGATCCATGCCATTGTCATCCCAATTCTCCATGACCCCTGTATTCACAATGCTCCGTGACGCTTTTCATCACAGTGCTCCATGACACCTGTCATCACAATGCTCCATGCCTTTGTCAGCAAAATGCTACATGACCTTGTCATTACAATGCGCTATGCGCTTGTCATCACTATACTCCATTTCCATTGTCATCACAATACTCCATGAACCTTGGGATCACATTGCTTCATGCTCTTGTAATCAAAATGCTCCCTGCTCCTTGAAATCAAAATGATCCATGACATTTTTCATCACAATTCTCCAAACACTTGTGATCACAATGTTCCATAACACTTGTCATCACAACGCTCCATGATGCCTGTCATCACAATACTCCATGCCCTTTTCATCACAATGCTCCATGACCTTTGTCATCACAATTCTCAATACACTTGTCATCACAGTGCTCCCTGACACTTGTCATCAGAATGCTCCTTGAACCCTGTCACGAAAATGCTCCATGCCTTTTTCAACACAATGCCCCATGCTGTTTTCATCACAATGCTCCATGCCATTGTCATCAAAATACTCCAAAAGCTTGTCATCAGAATGCTCCATGACCCTTGTCATCACAATTTTCCATGCACTTTTCAGCACAATGCTCTCTGACCCTTGACATCACAATGCTCCAAGCCATTGTCATCAGAATGCTCCATTACCTTTGTCATCAGAATCCTCCATGACACTTGGCATCACAATGCTCCATGCCATTGTCATCACAATGGACCATTACATATGTCATCACAATGCTCCCTGACACCTGTCTTCACAATACGGCATGAGCTGCTCTTCACAATGCTCCATGCCCTTGTCATCACAATGCGCCATTCCATCTGTCATCACAATAATCCATGAAACGTATGAGACCAATGCTACATGCCCTTGTCATCACAATGCTCCATGCACTTGTTATCACAAAGTTGCAACACCCCTGTAATCAGAATGTTCCATGCCCCTTTTCATCAGTATGCTCCATGAGACTTGTCTTCACAAGGCTCCATGGATTTCTAATCACAAAGCTCCAGGAACTTGTCATCACAATGCTCCTCGACCTTGTCATGAAAATTCTCAATGGCCCTTGTCATCATAATTCTCCAAGCCCTAGTCATCACAAAGCTCGATTATATTTGTCATCACAATCCTCCATTACATTTGGCATCTCAATGCTCCCTGACATTGTCATCGCAATGGACCATGACATATGTCATCACAGTGCTCCCTGACACCTCTCTTTACAATACTCCATGACCTTCTCATCAAAATGATCCATGCCCTTGTCATCCCAATGCTCCATGACCCTTGTATTCACAATGCTCCGTGACCCTTGTCATCACAGTGCTCCATGACACCTGTCCTCAAAATACTCCATGACCTTCTCATCACAATGCTCCATGCCCTTGTCATCACAATGCACCATGTCCACTGTCATGACAATAATCTATGAAACTGGTCAGACCAGTGCTCCATGCCCCTGTCATCGCAATGCTCCATGCCCTTGTCATCACACTGCTCCATTACACCTGTCATCACAATGCTTCCTGAATCCAGTCATCACAATTCTTCATAACGTTTGTCAACACAACGGTCCATGTTCGCGTCCTCAAAAGGCTCTGTGTCCATTGTAACCTCAATGCTCCATGAAATTTTCATCACAATGATCCGTGACCCTTGTCATCACAATGCTCCATGCCTTTGTCAGAACAATACTCCATGACCCTTGTCCTCACAATGTGCCACGTGCTTTTCATCACAATGATCCACAACTTTGTCATCGCTATCCGCCATAATCCTTGTAATCACAATGCCCCATGCACTTCTCATCCAAATGCTCTCTCACCTGAGATATCACAATGTTCCGTCACTAGTTATCACAATCCTCCCTCACCCCGGTAATCACAATGTTCCATGACCCCATTCATGACAATGCTACATCCCCTTATCAGCACAATGTTCCGTAACCCCTGACATCAAATCTTCCATAACCACTGTCATCAAAATGCTCCATGACCCTTTTCATCCCAAAGTGCCATGAACCCTGGCATCAAAATGTTCTATAACCCCTGTCATCAAAATGTTCCATTACACTTTTCATCAAATTGCTGCATGACACTGTCATCAAAATGCTCCCTGCCCTTCTCATCACAATGCACCACATCCTTGTCATCAAAATGTTCTATGACCTTTGTCATCACAAAGCTCCATGACCCTTTGCATCACAATGCTCCATGTTATTGTCATCACAGTGCTCCATAAACGCTCTCATCACATTGCTCCATGCCCTTGTCATTACAAAGCTCCATGGCACTTGTCATCACAATGCTCGATGCCCTTCTCATCACAATGCCCCATGCCCTTGTCATTACAATCCTCCATGACTGATGTATCACAGTGTTCCGTGCCCTTGTCATCACAATGCTCCATGCCCACTCTCATCACAATAATCCATGAAACATTTCAGACCAATGCTCAATGCCCTTCTCCTCAAAATGCTCCATTACCTCTGTTATAACAATGCTCCATGACCACTGCCATCACAAGGTTCCATTACACTTTTCATCAAAATGCTGCATGACCAGGTCATCAAAATGCTTCCTGCCCTTCTCATCACAATGCACCATGCCCTTGTCATCAAAATGCTCCATGACTTGTCATCACAATGCTCCATGCATTTGTCAGCAAAATTCTACATGACCTTGTCATTAGAAAGCTCTATGCGCTTGTCATTACAATGCTCCAAGAACCCTGTAATCACAATGCTCAATGCCCTTTTTCATCTCAATGCTCCATGAACCGTGTCATCACAATGCACCATGCCCATCATCATAATGCTTCAGGCTATTGTCATCACAATGAAATCAAAATTCTCCATGAACTCTGTCATCATAATGCTCCAAACACTTGTGATCACAATGTTTCATAACACTTATCATCACAACACCGCATGACTATCATGATCACAATTATCCATGGTCTTCTCATCACAATGCTCCATGATCTTTGTCATCACAATGCTCAATACACTTGTCATCACAATGCTCCCTGACACTTGTCGTCAGTATGCTCCTTGAACCCTGTCATGACAAGGCTCCATGCCTTTTTCATCACAGTGATCCATTCCCTTTTCATCACAATGCTCCAAGACCCCTGTAATCACAAAGCTCTATGCCCTTGTCATCAAAAAGCTCCATGACGCTAGACATCAGAATGCTTCATGGCCTTCTCCTCACAACGCTCTATGTCATTGTCATCACAGTGCTCCATGAACCCTCTTATCACATTGCTTCTTGCCCTTGACATTACAATTCTCCATGACCCATGTATTACAGTGTTCCGTGCCCTTTTCATCACAGTGCTCCATGCCCAATCTCATCACAATAATCAATGAAATATTTCAGACCAATGCTCAATTCCCTTCTCATAACAATGCTCCATTACCTCTGTCATAACAATGCTCCATGACCATTGCCATCACAATGTTCCACGGCCTTGTCATCACAAGGCTCCATTACCCATGTCTTCGCAATGCTCCAAGACACCTGTAATCAAAATGCTCCATGCCCTTGTCATAAGAAAGCTCCATGACGCATGTCATCAGTAGGTTCCATGGCCTTCTCTTCACAATGTTCCATGCCCTTGTCATCACAGTGTTCCAAGACCCCTGTAATCACAATGCTCCATGTCCCTTTTCATCTCAATGATCCATGAACCCTGTCATCACAATGCACCATGCCCATCATCATAATGCTTCATGCTATTGTCATCACAATGAAATCAAAATGCTCCAGGACCTCTGTCATAACAATGCTCCAAACCCTTGTGATCACAATATTCCATAACACTCGTCATCACAATTATCCATGGTCTTCTCATCACAATGCTCCATGACCTTTGTCATCACAATGCTCAATACACTTGTCATCAAAATGCTCCCTGACACTTGTTGTCTGTATGCTCCTTGAACCCTGTCATGACACGGCTCCATGCCTTTTTCCTCACAATGCTCCAAGAACCCTTTAAAGACAATGCTCCATGCCCTTGTCATCACAAAGCTCAATGAAACATGTCTTCAGAGTGCTCCTTGGCCTTCTCCTCACAATGCTCCATGCCCATGTCATCACAATGTTCCAAGACCCATGTAATCACAATGGTCCATGCCCCTTTTCATCAGTATGCTCCATGAGATTTGTCATCACAAGTCTCTATGGATTTCTCATCACAATGCTCCAGGACCTTGTCATCACAATGCTTCACGACCTTGTTCTGAACATTCTCAATGGCCCTTGTCATTATAATGCTCCAAGCCCTAGTCATCACAATGCTCCATTATATTTGTCATCAAAATCCTCCATTACATTTGGCATCACAATGCACCCTGCCATTGTCATTGCAATGGACCATGACATATGTCATCACAATGCTCCCTGACACCTGTCTTCACAATACTCCATGACCTTCTCATCACAATGATCCATGCCCTTGTCATCACAATGCACCATGTCCAATGTCATCAAAATAATCTATGAAATTGTGAGACCAATGCTACATGCCCCTGTCACCACAATGCTCCATGCCCTTGTCATCACAATGCTCCATGACCACTGACATCACAATGCTCCGTGACTCCAGTCATCACAATGCTTCATAACATTTGTCATCACAATGGTCCATGCCCGCGTCATCACAAGGCTCTGTGACCTTTATAACCAAAATGCTCCATGAACTTTTCATCACAATGCTCCGTGACCCTTGTCATCAAAATGCTCCATGCGTTTGTCAGAAAAATGCTCCACGACTCTTGTCATCACAATGTGCTACGTGATTTTCATCACAACGATCACCAAATTTGTCATGGTAATGCTCCATAAACCGTGTAATCACAATGCTCCATGCCCTTCTCATCACAATGCTCCATTACTCCTGTCATAACAATGCTCCATGACCCCTGCCATCACAATATTCCACGGCCTTGTCATCACAAGGCTCCATGACACTTGTCATCACAATGCTCCAAGACCCCTGTAATCACAATGCTCCATGCCCTTTTCATCGCAAAGCTCCATGACACATGCCATCAGAATGTTCCATGTCCTTCTCATCAAAATGCTCCATGCCCTTCTCATCACAGTGCTCCAAGACCCCAGTAATCACAATGCTCCATGCCCCTTTACATCTCAGTTCTCCATGAAACCTGTCATCACAATGCACGAAGCCCATCATCATAATGCTTCCGGCTATTGTCAGCACAATGAAATCAATATTCTCCATGACCTCTGTCATCGCAATGCTCCATGACCCCTGTCATCACAATAATCCATGAACATTTTCAGCCCAATGCTCCATGACCCTTGTCATCACAATGATCCATGCCCTTGTCATCCCAATGCTCCATGACCCCTGTATTCACAATGCTCCGTGACGCTTGTCATCACAGTGCTCCATGACACCTGTCTTGACAATGCTCCATGCCTTTGTCAGCAAAATGCTACATGACCTTGTCATTACCATGCTCTAAGCGCTTGTCATCACAATACTGCATTACCATTGTCATCACAATCCTCCATGAATCTTGGGATCACATTGCTACATGCCCTTGTCATCACAATGCTCCATGCTCCTTGAAATCAAAATGATCCATGACCTCTGTCATCACAATGCTCCAAACACTTGTGATCACAATGTTCCATAAAACTTGTCATCCCAACGCTCCATGATGCCTGTCATCACAATACTCCATGCACTTTTCATCACAATGCTCCATGACCTTTGTCATCACAATTCTCAATACACTTGTCCTCACAATGCTCCCTGACACTTTTCGTCAGAATGCTCCTTGAACCCTGTCACGAAAAGGCTCCATGTCTTTTTCAACACAATGCCCCATGCCGTTTTCATCACAATGCTCCACGCCACTGTCAGCAATAAACTCCACAAGCTTATAATGAGAATATTCCATGACCCTTGTCATCACAATTCTCCATGCACTTTTCAGCACAATGCTCCCTGACCTTGTCATCTCAATGCTCCAAGCCTCTGTCATCACAATGCACCATTACCTTTGTCATCAGAATCCTCCATGACACCTGGCATTACAATGCTCCATGCGATTGTCATCACAATGGGCCATTACATATGTTATCACAATGCTCCCTGACACCTCTCTTCACAATACTGCATGACCTGGTCATCACAATGCTCCATGCCCTTGTCACCACAAGGCACCATTCCAACTGTCATCGCAATAATCCATGAAACTTATTAGACCAATGCACCATGCCCTTGTCATCAAAATGCTCCATGACCCTTGTAATCACAATGCTCCATGTATTTTTCATCACAATGCTCTTTGTTCCTTGTCATCACAATGCTCTACGCCTTTCTCAGCGCATTGCTCCGTGACCCTTGTCATCACAATGCTCCATGCGCTTGTCAGCACGATGCTCCATGACACATGTCATCATAATGCACCATGTGCTTGTCATCACAGTGCTCCACAAGCTTGTCATCACAATGCTCCATAAAACTTGTCATCACAATGCTCCATGCACTTCTCATCAAAGTGCTCTCTCACCACAGATATCACAATGTTACATCACTATTCGTCACAATACTCACTCACCCCTGTTATCCCAATGTTCCATGACCCCTGTCATCACAATGCTACATCCACTTATCATCAGAGTTTTCGATGACCCCTGACATCACAATGCTCCATAACCCCTTACATCAAAATGCTCCTTGACCCTTTTCATCATAATGCTCCATGACCTCTGACATCACATTGTTCCATAACCCCTATCATCATAATGTTCCATGACCTTTTTCATCAAATTGCTCCATGACCCTGTCATCACAATGCTCCCTGCCCCTCTCATCACAATGCACAACGCCCTTGTCATCAAAATCCTCCATGACTTTTGTCATCTCAAAGATCCATGACACTTGGCATCACAATGTTCCATGTCATTGTCATCACAGTGCTCCATGAACACTCTCATCACATTGCTCCATGCCCTTGTCATCACAAAGCTCCATGACAGATGTCATCAGAATGCTCCATGGCCTTCTCATCACAATGCTCCATGCCCTTGGCGTCACAATGCTCCATTACCCCTGTCATAACAATGCTCCATGACCCCTGCCATCACGATGTTCCGTGGCCTTGTCATCACAGTGCTCCATGACAACTGTCATCACAATGCTCCATGACTTTGTCAGCAAAATGCTACATGACCTTGTCATTACAATGCTCTATGCGCTTGTCATCACAATACTCCATTTCCATTGTCATCACAATCCTCCATGAACCTTGAGAGCACATTGCTTCATTCCCTTGTCATCACAATGCTCCATGCTCCTTGAAATCAAAATGATCCCTGTCCTCTGTCATCACAATGCTCCAAACCCTTGTGATCCCAGTGTTCCATAACACTTGTCATCACAATGCTCCATGATGCCTGTCATCACAAAATTCCATGCCCTTTTCATCACAGTGCTCCATGACATTTGGCATCAAAATGCTCAGTACACTTGTCATCACAATGCTCCCTGACACTTGTCATCAGAATGCTCTTTGAACCCTGTCACGAAAAGGCTCCATGCCTTTTTCATCACAATGCCGCATTCCGTTTTCGTCACAATGCTCCGTGACCATTGTCATCAAAATGCTCCATGACTTTGTCTGAAAACTGTTCCATGACCCTTGTCATCAAAATGTGCCATTCGCTTTTCATCACAACGGTCCAGAAAATTGTCATTGCAATGCTCCATAAACCTTGTAATCACAATGCTCCATACACTTCTCATCAAAATGCTCTCTCACCAGAGATATCACAGTGTTCCAACACTAGTTGTCACAATACTCCCTCACTACTGTAATCACAATGTCCCATGACCCCTGTCATCACAATGCTACATCCCTTTATCATCACAATGTTCCGTGACCCCTGACATCACAATATTCTGTAACCCCTGTCATCAAAATGTTCCAATACACTTTCCATCATAATGCTGAATGACCCTGTCATCAAAATACTCCCTGCCCTTATCATCACAATGCACTATGCACTTGTCATCAAAATGCTCCATGACATTTGTCATCACAAAGCGCCATGACACTTGGCATCACAATGCTCCATGAACCCTCTCATCACATTGCTCCATGCCCTTGTCATCACAAAGCTCCATGACACTTGTCATCAAAATGCTCGATGCCCTTCTCATCACAATGCCCCATGACCTTGTCATTACAATCCTTCATGACCCATGTATCACAGTGTTCCATGCCCTTATCATCACAATGCTCTATGCTCACTGCATCACAATAATCCATGAAACTTATTAGACCAATGCTCCATTCCCTTGTCATCACAAGGCTCCATGCCCTTGTTTTCACAATGTTCCCTGTTCTCCAGGGCCTGTCTTGAATTTCTGATTTTTACCCTTTTTGTGGATGTCCCTTTGGACCGGAGGGAAGTGATACTTCTTTATAGTGCAGACTTACATTGTCTGCTTCCTTGCTTAGCCAAAATGAGCGTATGCGTTTTCTCCTGAATATACTCAGGAGAAAACGCATACACGCTTTTTGGACAAGTGCATCATTGTCGAAGTTGTGCCCCTCTTCCTGTGCATTAAAGGCGATTCCAACATACCTCTTGAAATCTCTTTCCTGCTATTCTGCCTCACTTTCAAGTCCGCCTCGTTTCCTTCCCTCAACAGATTTTTGGATGATAGTTGTCCTTTATTACTCTGCCAGTTTGTGAATTGCTCTGCCCTATAGCTCCATTTTTTACCTCGTTTTTTGTGAGCTGAACGCAAGTCCCGTATTTTGGTTTAGGACCTATACTGGTTTGCGGTGGGTGGCTGAGATTTTGGTTAATTCTTCTTCCTCCCGGGAAAAAAGAGTGACATGTGCCGGTCGAAATGCCTAACAGCTACTCTCTCTTTGGTTCTCCCTCTTCCCTTTCATCCTTTGCCAAATTGGCAACCTGTGCGAACCAGGAGGTTAAAGGTGCTGTCTCTCCAAGTTGGGAGATTGATAGTAAAGCAGTTAGAAAGTGAAACTGGAGCACCAGGAGAGGGACTATTCGTTGAGATTTAGAAAACTTTCGTATTCACAGTGTGTCCATTCTCTAGGTTTCCCATACATGTTATAGCTGTAGTAATATTCCCTACAACCTGGAGAGTTGGGACCCATGGAATGAGTGCCATGCATTATTGCTTTAAAGGGTCTGCATTTGCTCACGAATCTCACCAATCCTCTCAGTCCCATGTGTCCAGCCTTATGCCACCTCCAGCTGTCGTTGTAGATACGGTCATTCCAAGTTTCATCAGAGACCCTGAGGAATTATAAAGAATTTCGCTGTTTTTTTTGTTTTGTTTTTGAAATTCCTTTTTATAGTGGGTTTGAGCTGATTCTCGCTGCCATCTTTATGCCAGTCTACACACACTTGATTCCCTTACGGAGACATATCAATACATAGGTTTTAAGATTCTTACTAGTCAGATATATTCCTCTGTGGGAAATATGGGTCTTTGAATCCCTTTCACTGAGGAAGGTGTAGGTCTTGTCTATTTCATACTTGGTTTTTGGAACGGTACCTGTGCTTATATCAAACTCTGGTTTTATGCATCACCCCACCTCTCCTTCCTCCTTAAGCAGGCATAAGAGTGTTTTCTAAATGTGAGACTCTCTTCTCTTTCCTAACTCAGTTCATGTGTAGCCATGTTTACAGGAACTTCATAAGTGATATCTTATGATAAGTTTCTTTTTCTGTGTGACTTATTTCACTTAGAATCATTGTACCTGAATCCAATCATTTTGCTGCTACTGGTCTTATGACATTGTTTTCATGGCTGAGGGATATTCCATCATACGTAAGTACCACAATTTTTTGAACCATTTTTATCTTTCCTGGGATACTTAAGGTGCACCCAAGTTGAGGTTCTTGTAAGCAGTGCAGCCCTAAATTTTGGGGTGGCTCTGTCTTATTGATTTTCAGTTTTCCCATGGTATATTCCCTAGACTGGAAGTGCCCTTGGCTCTGTAGCTCTGTTGTTTACTTGTCTTAGGGAACACAATGGACTCCTCCAGATAGGCAGTTGGCAATTTACATCCCGGCCTTCAGCATAACAAGGCTCCCTATTCTCCGGTGCGTGTCTTGAATTTCTGGTTTTTACACTTTTTGTGGATGTCCCTTTGGACCGGTGGGAAGTGATACTACTTTGTAGTGCAGACTTACATTGTCCGCTTCCTTGCTTGGCCAAAATGGGCGTATGCGTTTTCTCCTGAATATACTCAGGAGAAAACGCATACGCCCTTTTTGGACATGTGCATCATTGTCGAATTTGTGCCCCTCTTCCTGTGCTTTAAAGGTGATTGCAACGTACCTCTTGAAATCTGTTTCCTGCTATTCTGCCTCACTTTCAAGTCCGCCTCGTTTCCTTCCCTCAACAGATTTTTGGATGATAGTTGTCCTTTATTACTCTGCCAGTTTGTGAATTGCTCTGCCCTATAGCTCCATTTTTTAACTCGTTTTTTGAGCTGAACGCAAGTCCCATATTTTGGTTTAGGACCTAAACTGGTTCCCGGTGGGTGGGTGAGACGTTGGTTAATTCTTCTTCCTCTCGGGAAATAAGAGTGACATGTGCCCGTCCAAATGCCTAACAGCTACTCTCTCTTTTGTTCTCCCTCTTCCCTTTCATCCTTTGCCAAATTGGCAACCTGTGCGAACCAGGCGGTTAAAGGTGCTGTCTCTCCAAGTTGGGAGATTGATAGTATAGCAGTTAGAAAGTGAAACTGGAGCACCAGGAGAGGGACTATTCGTTGAGATTTAGAAACCTTTCGTATTCACAGTGTGTCCATTCTCTAGGTTTCCCATACATGTTATAGCTGTAGTAATATTCCCTACAACCTGTAGAGTTGGGACCCATGGAATGGGTGCCATGTATTATTGCTTTAAAGGGTCTGCATTTGCTCACGAATCTCACCAATCCTCTCAGTCCCATGTGTCCAGCCTTATGCCACCTCCAGCTGTCATTCGAGATAGGGTCATTCCAAGATTCATCAGAGACCCTGAGGAATTGTAAAGAATTTCGCTGTTTTTTTGTTTTGTTTCTGAAATTCCTTTTTATAGGGGGTTTGAGCTGATTCTCGCTGCCATCTTTATGCCAGTCTAAACACACTTGATTCCCTTACGGAGACATATCAATACATAGGTTTTAAGATTCTTACTAGTCAGATATATTCCACTGCGGGAAATATGGGGTTTTGAGTCCCTTTCACTGAGGAAGGTGTAGGCCTTGTCTATTCCATAGTTGGTTTTTGGCATGGTACGTGTGCTTATATCAACCTCTGGTTTTATGCATCACCCCACCTCTCCTTCCCCCTTAAGCAGGCATAAGAGTGTTTTCTAAATGTGAGACTCTGTTCTCTTTCCTAACTCAGTTCATGTGTAGCCATGTTTACAGGATCTTCAAAAGTGATATCTTTTGATAAGTTTCTTTTTCTGTGTGACTTATTTCACTTAGAATCATCATACCTGAATCCACTCATTTTGCTCCTACTGGTCTTATGACATTGTTTTCATGGCTGAGGGATATTCCATCATACGTAAGTACCACAATTTTTTGAACCATTTTTATCTTTCCTGGGATACTTAAGTTGTACCCAAGTTGAGGTTCTTGTAAGCAGTGCAGCCTTAAATATTGGGGTGGCTCTGTCTTACTGATTTTCAGTTTTCCCATGGTATATTCCCTAGACTGGGAGTGCCCTTGGCTCTGTAACTCTGTTGTTTACTTGTTTTAGGGAACACAATGAACTCCTCCAGAGAGGCAGTTGGCAATTTACATCCCGGCCATCAGCATAACAAGGCTCCCTGTTCTCCAGGGCCTGTCTTGAATTTCTGGTTTTTACCCTTTTTGTGGATGTCCCTTTTGACCGGTGGGAAGTGATACTTCTTTGTAGTGCAGACTTACATTGTCTGCTTGCTTGCTTGGCCAAAATGGGCGTATGCGTTTTCTCCTGAATATACTCAGGAGAAAACGCATACGCCCTTTTTGGACAAGTGCATCATTGTCGAAGTTGTGCCCCTCTTCTTGTGCTTTAAAGGCGATTCCAACGTACCTCTTGAAATCTGTTTCCTGCTATTCTGCCTCACTTTCAAGTCCGCCTCGTTTCCTTCCCTCAACAGATTTTTGGATGATAGTTGTCCCTTATTACTCTGCCAGTTTGTGAATTGCTCTGCCCTATAGCTCCATTTTTTAACTCGTTTTATGTGAGCTGAACGCGGGTCCCATATTTTGGTTTAGGACCTATACTGGTTCCCGGTGGGTGGCTGAGACTTTGGTTAATTCTTCTTCCTCCCGGGAAAAAAGAGTGACATGTGCCCGTCCAAATGCCTAACAGCTACTCTCTCTTTTGTTCTCCCTCTTCCCTTTCATCCTTTGCCAAATTGGCAACCTGTGCGAACCAGGCGGTTAAAGGTGCTGTCTCTCCAAGTTGGGAGATTGATAGTAAACCAGTTAGAAAGTGAAACTGGAGCACCAGGAGAGGGACTATTCGTTGAGATTTAGAAACCTTTCGTATTCACAGTGTGTCCATTTACTAGGTTTCCCATACATGTTATAGCTGTAGTAATATTCCCTACAACCTGTAGAGTTGGGACCCATGGAATGGGTGCCATGTATTATTGCTTTAAAGGGTCTGCATTTGCTCACGAATCTCACCAATCCTCTCAGTCTCATGTGTCCAGCCTTATGCCACCTCCAGCTGTAGTTCTAGATAGGGTCATTCCAAGTTTCATCAGAGACCCTGAGGAATTGTAAAGAATTTCGCTGTTTTTTTGTTTTGTTTTTGAAATTCCTTTTTATAGTGGGTTTGAGCTGATTCTCGCTGTCATCTTTATGCCAGTCTACACACATTTGATTCCCTTACGGAGACATATCAATACATAGGTTTTAAGATTCTTACTAGTCAGATATATTCCTCTGCGGGAAATATGGGGTTTTGAATCCCTTTCACTGAGAAAGGAGTAGGTCTTGTCTATTCCATACTTGGTTTTTGGAACGGTACCTGTGCTTATATCAACCTCTGGTTTTATGCATCACCCCACCTCTCCTTCCTCCTTAAGCAGGCATAAGATTGTTTTCTAAATGTGAGACTCTCTTCTCTTTCCTAACTCAGTTCATGTGTAGCCATGTTTACAGGATCTTCATAAGTGATATCTTATGATAAGTTTCTTTTTCTGTGTGACTTATTTCACTTAGAATCATTGTACCTGAATCCACTCATTTTGCTGCTACTGGTCTTATGACATTGTTTTCATGGCTGAGGGATATTCCATCATACGTAAGTACCACAATTTTTTGAACCATTTTTATCTTTCCTGGGATACTTAAGCTGTACCCAAGTTGAGGTTCTTGTAAGCAGTGCAGCCTTAAATTTTGGGGTGGCTCTGTCTTATTGATTTTCAGTTTTCCCATGGTATATTCCCTAGACATGATGTGCCCTTGGATCTGTAGCTCTGTTGTTTATTTGTTTTATGGAACACAATGGACTCCTCCAGAGAGGCAGTTGGCAATTTGCATCCCTGCCATCAGCATAACAAGGCTCCCTGTTCTCCAGGGCGTGTCTTGAATTTCTGGTTTTTACCCTTTTTGTGGATGTCCCTTTGGGCCGGTGGGAAGTGATACTTCTTTGTAGTGCAGACTTACATTGTCCGCTTCCTTGCTTGGCCAAAATGGGCGTATGTGTTTTCTCCTGAATATACTCAGGAGAAAACGCATATGCCCTTTTTGGACAAGTGCATCATTGTCGAAGTTGTGCCCCTCTTCCTGTGCTTTAAAGGTGATTCCAACGTACCTCTTGAAATCTGTTTCCTGCTATTCTGCCTCACTTTCAAGTCCGCCTCGTTGCCTTCCCTCAACAGATTTTTGGATGATAGTTGTCCTTTATTACTCTGCCAGTTTGTGAATTGCTCTGCCCTATAGCTCCATTTTTTACCTCGTTTTTTGTGAGCTGAACGCAAGTCCCGTATTTTGGTTTAGGACCTATACTGGTTCCCGGTGGGTGGCTGAGACTTTGGTTAATTCTTCTTCCTCCCGGGAAAAAAGAGTGACATGTGCCCGTCCAAATGCCTAACAGCTACTCTCTCTTTGGTTTTCCCTCTTCCCTTTCATCCTTTGCGAAATTGGCAAACTGTGCGAACCAGGAGGTTAAAGGTGCTGTCTCTCCAAGTTGGGAGATTGATAGTAAAGCAGTTAGAGAGCGAAACTTGAGCACCAGGAGAGGAACTATTCGTTGAGATTTAGAAACCTTTTGTATTCACAGTGTGTCCATTCTCTAGGTTTCCCATACATGTTATAGCTGTAGTAATATTCCCTACAACCTGTAGAGTTGGGACCCATGGAATGAGTGCCATGCATTATTGCTTTAAAGGGTCTGCATTTGTTCACGAATCTCACCAATCCTCTCAGTCCCATGTGTCCAGCCTTATGCCACCTCCAGCTGTCGTTCTAGATAGTATCATTCCAAGTTTCATCAGAGACGCTGAAGGAATTGTAAAGAATTTCGCTGTTTTTTTGTTTTCTTTTTCAAATTCTTTTTATAGTGGGTTTGAGCTGATTCTCGCTGCCATCTTTATGCCAGTCTACACACACTTGATTCCCTTACGGAGACATATCAATACATAGGTTTTAAGATTCTTACTAGTCAGATATATTCCTCTGTGGGAAATATGGGTCTTTGAATCCCTTTCACTGAGGAAGGTGTAGGTCTTGTCTATTTCATACTTGGTTTTTGGAACGGTACCTGTGCTTATATCAAACTCTGGTTTTATGCATCACCCCACCTCTCCTTCCTCCTTAAGCAGGCATAAGAGTGTTTTCTAAATGTGAGACTCTCTTCTCTTTCCTAACTCAGTTCATGTGTAGCCATGTTTACAGGAACTTCATAAGTGATATCTTATTATAAGTTTCTTTTTCTGTGTGACTTATTTCACTTAGAATCATTGTACCTGAATCCAATCATTTTGCTGCTACTGGTCTTATGACATTGTTTTCATGGCTGAGGGATATTCCATCATACGAAAGTACCACAATTTTTTGAACCATTTTTATCTTTCCTGGGATACTTAAGGTGCACCCAAGTTGAGGTTCTTGTAAGCAGTGCAGCCCTAAATTTTGGGGTGGCTCTGTCTTATTGATTTTCAGTTTTCCCATGGTATATTCCCTAGACTGGAAGTGCCCTTGGCTCTGTAGCTCTGTTGTTTACTTGTCTTAGGGAACACAATGGACTCCTCCAGATAGGCAGTTGGCAATTTACATCCCGGCCATCAGCATAACAAGGCTCCCTATTCTCCAGTGCGTGTCTTGAATTTCTGGTTTTTACCCTTTTTGTGGATGTCCCTTTGGACCGGTGGGAAGTGATACTACTTTGTAGTGCAGACTTATATTGTCCGCTTCCTTGCTTGGCCAAAATGGGCGTATGCGTTTTCTCCTGAATATACTCAGGAGAAAACGCATACGCCCTTTTTGGACAAGTGCATCATTGTCGAATTTGTGCCCCTCTTCCTGTGCTTTAAAGGTGATTGCAACGTACTTCTTGAAATCTGTTTCCTGCTATTCTGCCTCACTTTCAAGTCCGCCTCGTTTCCTTCCCTCAACAGATTTTTGGATGATAGTTGTCCTTTATTACTCTGCCAGTTTGTGAATTGCTCTGCCCTATAGCTCCATTTTTTAACTCGTTTTTTGAGCTGAACGCAAGTCCCATATTTTGGTTTAGGACCTAAACTGGTTCCCGGTGGGTGGGTGAGACGTTGGTTAATTCTTCTTCCTCTCGGGAAATAAGTGTGACATGTGCCCGTCCAAATGCCTAACAGCTACTCTCTCTTTTGTTCTCCCTCTTCCCTTTCATCCTTTGCCAAATTGGCAACCTGTGCGAACCAGGCGGTTAAAGGTGCTGTCTCTCCAAGTTGGGAGATTGATAGTATAGCAGTTAGAAAGTGAAACTGGAGCACCAGGAGAGGGACTATTCGTTGAGATTTAGAAACCTTTCGTATTCACAGTGTGTCCATTCTCTAGGTTTCCCATACATGTTATAGCTGTAGTAATATTCCCTACAACCTGTAGAGTTGGGACCCATGGAATGGGTGCCATGTATTATTGCTTTAAAGGGTCTGCATTTGCTCACGAATCTCACCAATCCTCTCAGTCCCATGTGTCCAGCCTTATGCCACCTCCAGCTGTCGTTCTAGATAGGGTAATTCCAAGTTTCATCAGAGACCCTGAGGAATTGTAAAGAATTTCGCTGTTTTTTTGTTTTGTTTTTGAAATTCCTTTTTATAGGGGGTTTGAGCTGATTCTCGCTGCCATCTTTATGCCAGTCTAAACACACTTGATTCCCTTACGGAGACATATCAATACATAGGTTTTAAGATTCTTACTAGTCAGATATATTCCACTGCGGGAAATATGGGGTTTTGAGTCCCTTTCACTGAGGAAGGTGTAGGCCTTGTCTATTCCATAGTTGGTTTTTGGCATGGTACGTGTGCTTATATCAACCTCTGGTTTTATGCATCACCCCACCTCTCCTTCCCCCTTAAGCAGGCATAAGAGTATTTTCTAAATGTGAGACACTCTTCTCTTTCCTAACTCAGTTCATGTGTAGCCATGTTTACAGGATCTTCAAAAGTGATATCTTTTGATAAGTTTCTTTTTCTGTGTGACTTATTTCACTTAGAATCATCATACCTGAATCCACTCATTTTGCTCCTACTGGTCTTATGACATTGTTTTCATGGCTGAGGGATATTCCATCATACGTAAGTACCACAATTTTTTGAACCATTTTTATCTTTCCTGGGATACTTAAGTTGTACCCAAGTTGAGGTTCTTGTAAGCAGTGCAGCCTTAAATATTGGGGTGGCTCTGTCTTACTGATTTTCAGTTTTCCCATGGTATATTCCCTAGACTGGGTGTGCCCTTGGCTCTGTAGCTCTGTTGTTTACTTGTTTTAGGGAACACAATGAACTCCTCCAGAGAGGCAGTTGGCAATTTACATCCCGGCCATCAGCATAACAAGGCTCCCTGTTCTCCAGGGCCTGTCTTGAATTTCTGGTTTTTACCCTTTTTGTGGATGTCCCTTTTGACCGGTGGGAAGTGATACTTCTTTGTAGTGCAGACTTACATTGTCTGCTTGCTTGCTTGGCCAAAATGGGCGTATGCGTTTTCTCCTGAATATACTCAGGAGAAAACGCATACGCCCTTTTTGGACAAGTGCATCATTGTCGAAGTTGTGCCCCTCTTCTTGTGCTTTAAAGGCGATTCCAACGTACCTCTTGAAATCTGTTTCCTGCTATTCTGCCTCACTTTCAAGTCCGCCTCGTTTCCTTCCCTCAACAGATTTTTGGATGATAGTTGTCCCTTATTACTCTGCCAGTTTGTGAATTGCTCTGCCCTATAGCTCCATTTTTTAACTCGTTTTATGTGAGCTGAACGCGGGTCCCATATTTTGGTTTAGGACCTATACTGGTTCCCGGTGGGTGGCTGAGACTTTGGTTAATTCTTCTTCCTCCCGGGAAAAAAGAGTGACATGTGCCCGTCCAAATGCCTAACAGCTACTCTCTCTTTTGTTCTCCCTCTTCCCTTTCATCCTTTGCCAAATTGGCAACCTGTGCGAACCAGGCGGTTAAAGGTGCTGTCTCTCCAAGTTGGGAGATTGATAGTAAACCAGTTAGAAAGTGAAACTGGAGCACCAGGAGAGGGACTATTCGTTGAGATTTAGAAACCTTTCGTATTCACAGTGTGTCCATTCTCTAGGTTTCCCATACATGTTATAGCTGTAGTAATATTCCCTACAACCTGTAGAGTTGGGACCCATGGAATGGGTGCCATGTATTATTGCTTTAAAGGGTCTGCATTTGCTCACGAATCTCACCAATCCTCTCAGTCCCATGTGTCCAGCCTTATGCCACCTCCAGCTGTCGTTCTAGATAGGGTAATTCCAAGTTTCATCAGAGACCCTGAGGAATTGTAAAGAATTTCGCTGTTTTTTTGTTTTGTTTTTGAAATTCCTTTTTATAGGGGGTTTGAGCTGATTCTCGCTGCCATCTTTATGCCAGTCTAAACACACTTGATTCCCTTACGGAGACATATCAATACATAGGTTTTAAGATTCTTACTAGTCAGATATATTCCACTGCGGGAAATATGGGGTTTTGAGTCCCTTTCACTGAGGAAGGTGTAGGCCTTGTCTATTCCATAGTTGGTTTTTGGCATGGTACGTGTGCTTATATCAACCTCTGGTTTTATGCATCACCCCACCTCTCCTTCCCCCTTAAGCAGGCATAAGAGTATTTTCTAAATGTGAGACACTCTTCTCTTTCCTAACTCAGTTCATGTGTAGCCATGTTTACAGGATCTTCAAAAGTGATATCTTTTGATAAGTTTCTTTTTCTGTGTGACTTATTTCACTTAGAATCATCATACCTGAATCCACTCATTTTGCTCCTACTGGTCTTATGACATTGTTTTCATGGCTGAGGGATATTCCATCATACGTAAGTACCACAATTTTTTGAACCATTTTTATCTTTCCTGGGATACTTAAGTTGTACCCAAGTTGAGGTTCTTGTAAGCAGTGCAGCCTTAAATATTGGGGTGGCTCTGTCTTACTGATTTTCAGTTTTCCCATGGTATATTCCCTAGACTGGGTGTGCCCTTGGCTCTGTAGCTCTGTTGTTTACTTGTTTTAGGGAACACAATGAACTCCTCCAGAGAGGCAGTTGGCAATTTACATCCCGGCCATCAGCATAACAAGGCTCCCTGTTCTCCAGGGCCTGTCTTGAATTTCTGGTTTTTACCCTTTTTGTGGATGTCCCTTTTGACCGGTGGGAAGTGATACTTCTTTGTAGTGCAGACTTACATTGTCTGCTTGCTTGCTTGGCCAAAATGGGCGTATGCGTTTTCTCCTGAATATACTCAGGAGAAAACGCATACGCCCTTTTTGGACAAGTGCATCATTGTCGAAGTTGTGCCCCTCTTCTTGTGCTTTAAAGGCGATTCCAACGTACCTCTTGAAATCTGTTTCCTGCTATTCTGCCTCACTTTCAAGTCCGCCTCGTTTCCTTCCCTCAACAGATTTTTGGATGATAGTTGTCCCTTATTACTCTGCCAGTTTGTGAATTGCTCTGCCCTATAGCTCCATTTTTTAACTCGTTTTATGTGAGCTGAACGCGGGTCCCATATTTTGGTTTAGGACCTATACTGGTTCCCGGTGGGTGGCTGAGACTTTGGTTAATTCTTCTTCCTCCCGGGAAAAAAGAGTGACATGTGCCCGTCCAAATGCCTAACAGCTACTCTCTCTTTTGTTCTCCCTCTTCCCTTTCATCCTTTGCCAAATTGGCAACCTGTGCGAACCAGGCGGTTAAAGGTGCTGTCTCTCCAAGTTGGGAGATTGATAGTAAACCAGTTAGAAAGTGAAACTGGAGCACCAGGAGAGGGACTATTCGTTGAGATTTAGAAACCTTTCGTATTCACAGTGTGTCCATTTACTAGGTTTCCCATACATGTTATAGCTGTAGTAATATTCCCTACAACCTGTAGAGTTGGGACCCATGGAATGGGTGCCATGTATTATTGCTTTAAAGGGTCTGCATTTGCTCACGAATCTCACCAATCCTCTCAGTCTCATGTGTCCAGCCTTATGCCACCTCCAGCTGTAGTTCTAGATAGGGTCATTCCAAGTTTCATCAGAGACCCTGAGGAATTGTAAAGAATTTCGCTGTTTTTTTGTTTTGTTTTTGAAATTCCTTTTTATAGTGGGTTTGAGCTGATTCTCGCTGTCATCTTTATGCCAGTCTACACACATTTGATTCCCTTACGGAGACATATCAATACATAGGTTTTAAGATTCTTACTAGTCAGATATATTCCTCTGCGGGAAATATGGGGTTTTGAATCCCTTTCACTGAGAAAGGAGTAGGTCTTGTCTATTCCATACTTGGTTTTTGGAACGGTACCTGTGCTTATATCAACCTCTGGTTTTATGCATCACCCCACCTCTCCTTCCTCCTTAAGCAGGCATAAGATTGTTTTCTAAATGTGAGACTCTCTTCTCTTTCCTAACTCAGTTCATGTGTAGCCATGTTTACAGGATCTTCATAAGTGATATCTTATGATAAGTTTCTTTTTCTGTGTGACTTATTTCACTTAGAATCATTGTACCTGAATCCACTCATTTTGCTGCTACTGGTCTTATGACATTGTTTTCATGGCTGAGGGATATTCCATCATACGTAAGTACCACAATTTTTTGAACCATTTTTATCTTTCCTGGGATACTTAAGCTGTACCCAAGTTGAGGTTCTTGTAAGCAGTGCAGCCTTAAATTTTGGGGTGGCTCTGTCTTATTGATTTTCAGTTTTCCCATGGTATATTCCCTAGACTTGATGTGCCCTTGGATCTGTAGCTCTGTTGTTTATTTGTTTTATGGAACACAATGGACTCCTCCAGAGAGGCAGTTGGCAATTTGCATCCCTGCCATCAGCATAACAAGGCTCCCTGTTCTCCAGGGCGTGTCTTGAATTTCTGGTTTTTACCCTTTTTGTGGATGTCCCTTTGGGCCGGTGGGAAGTGATACTTCTTTGTAGTGCAGACTTACATTGTCCGCTTCCTTGCTTGGCCAAAATGGGCGTATGCGTTTTCTCCTGAATATACTCAGGAGAAAACGCATATGCCCTTTTTGGACAAGTGCATCATTGTCGAAGTTGTGCCCCTCTTCCTGTGCTTTAAAGGTGATTCCAACGTACCTCTTGAAATCTGTTTCCTGCTATTCTGCCTCACTTTCAAGTCCGCCTCGTTGCCTTCCCTCAACAGATTTTTGGATGATAGTTGTCCTTTATTACTCTGCCAGTTTGTGAATTGCTCTGCCCTATAGCTCCATTTTTTACCTCGTTTTTTGTGAGCTGAACGCAAGTCCCGTATTTTGGTTTAGGACCTATACTGGTTCCCGGTGGGTGGCTGAGACTTTGGTTAATTCTTCTTACTCCCGGGAAAAAAGAGTGACATGTGCCCGTCCAAATGCCTAACAGCTACTCTCTCTTTGGTTTTCCCTCTTCCCTTTCATCCTTTGCGAAATTGGCAAACTGTGCGAACCAGGAGGTTAAAGGTGCTGTCTCTCCAAGTTGGGAGATTGATAGTAAAGCAGTTAGAGAGCGAAACTTGAGCACCAGGAGAGGAACTATTCGTTGAGATTTAGAAACCTTTTGTATTCACAGTGTGTCCATTCTCTAGGTTTCCCATACATGTTATAGCTGTAGTAATATTCCCTACAACCTGTAGAGTTGGGACCCATGGAATGAGTGTCATGCATTATTGCTTTAAAGGGTCTGCATTTGTTCACGAATCTCACCAATCCTCTCAGTCCCATGTGTCCAGCCTTATGCCACCTCCAGCTGTCGTTCTAGATAGTATCATTCCAAGTTTCATCAGAGACGCTGAAGGAATTGTAAAGAATTTCGCTGTTTTTTTGTTTTCTTTTTCAAATTATTTTTATAGTGGGTTTGAGCTGATTCTCGCTGTCATCTTTATGCCAGTCTACACACACTTGATTCCCTTACGGAGACATATCACTACATAGGTTTTAAGTTTCTTACTAGTCAGATATATTCCTCTGCGGGAAATATGGGTTTTTGAGTCCCTTTCACTGAGGAAGGTATAGGTAGGTCTTGTCAATTCCATAGTTGGTTTTTGGAACCGTACCTGTGCTTATATCAACCTCTGGTTTTATGCATCACCCCACCTCTCCTTCCCCCTTAAGCAGGCATAAGAGTGTTTTCTAAATGTGAGACTCTCTTCTCTTTCCTAACTCAGTTCATGTGTAGCCATGTTTACAGGAACTTCATAAGTGATATCTTATGATAAGTTTCTTTTTCTGTGTGACTTATTTCACTTAGAATCATCATACCTGAATCCACTTATTTTGCTGCTACTGGTCATATGATATTGATTTCATGGCTGAGCGATATTCCCTCGTACGTAAGTACCACAACTTTTTCAACCATTTTTATATTTCCTGGGATATTAAGGTGTACCCATGTTGAGGTTCTTGTAAGCAGTGCATTCCTAAATTTTGGGGTGGCTCTGTCTTATTGATTATCAGTTTTCCCGAGGTATATTCCCTAGACTGGAAGTGCCCTTGGCTCTGTAGCTCTGTTGTTTACTTGTTTTAGGGAACACAATGCACTCCTCCACAGAGGCAGTTGGCAATTTACATGCCACCCATCAGCATAACAAGGCTCCCTGTTCTCCAGGGCCTGTCTTGAATTTCTGGTTTTTACCCTTTTTGTGGATGTCCCTTTGGACCGGTGGGAAGTGATACTTCTTTGTAGTGCAGACTTACATTGTCCGCTTGCTTGCTTGCCCAAAATGGGCGTATGCGTTTTCTCCTGAATATACTCAGGAGAAAACGCATACGCCCTTTTTGGACAAGTGCATGATTGTCGAAGTTGTGCCCCTCTTCCTGTGCTTTAAAGGCGATTCCAACGTACCTCTTGAAATCTGTTTCCTTCTATTCTGCCTCACTTTCAAGTCCGCCTCGTTGCCTTCCCTCAACAGATTTTTGGATGATAGTTGTCCTTTATTACTCTGCCAGTTTGTGAATTGCTCTGCCCTATAGCTCCATTTTTTACCTCGTGTTTTGTGAGCTGAACGCAAGTCCCGTATTTTGGTTTAGGACCTATACTGGTTCCCGGTGGGTGGCTGAGACTTTGGTTAATTCTTCTTCCTCCCGGGAAATAAGAGTGACATGTGCCCGTCCAAATGCCTAACAGCTACTCTCTCTTTGGTTCTCCCTCTTCCCTCTCATCCTTTGCCAAATTGGCAACCTATGCGAACCAGGAGGTTAAAGGTGCTGTCTCTCCGAGTTGGGAGCTTGATAGAAAAGCAGTTAGAAAGTGAAACTGGAGCACCAGGAGAGGGACTATTCGTTGAGATTTAGAAACCTTTTGTATTCACAGTGTGTCCATTCTCTAGGTTTCCCATACATGTTATAGCTGTAGTAATATTCCCTACAACCTGGTGAGTTGGGACCCATGGAATGTGTGCCATGCATTTTTGTTTTAAAGGGTCTGCATTTGCTCACGAATCTCACCAATCCTCTCAGTCCCATGTGTCCAGCCTTATGCCACCTCCAGCTGTCGTTCTAGATAGGGTCATTCCAAGATTCATCAGAGACCCTGAGGAATTGCAAAGAATTTCCCTGTTTTTTTGTTTTGATTTTGAAATTCCTTTTTATAGTGGGTTTGAGCTGATTCTCGCTGCCATCTTTATGCCAGTCTACACACACTTGATTCCCTTACGGAGATATATCAATACATAGGTTTTAATATTCTTACTAGTCTGATATATTCCTCTGCGGGAAATAGGGGGTTTTGAGTCCCTTTCACTGAGGAAGGTGTAGGTCTTGTCTAATACATACTTGGTTTTTGGAACGGTACCTGTGCTTATATCAACCTCTGGTTTTATGCATCATCCCACCTCTCCTTCCCCCTTAAGCAGGCATAAGAGTGTTTTCTAAATGTGAGACTCTCTTCTCTTTCCTAACTCAGTTCATGTGTAGCCATGTTTACAGGATCTTCATAAGTGATATCCTATGATAAGTTTCTTTTTCTGTGTGACTTATTTCACTTAGAATCATCGTACCTGAATCCACTCATTTTGCTCCTACTGGTCTTATGACATTGTTTTCATGGCTGAGGGATATTCCATCATACGTAAGTACCACAATTTTTTGAACCATTTTTATCTTTCCTGGGATACTTAAGTTGTACCCAAGTTGAGGTTCTTGTAAGCAGTGCAGCCTTAAATATTGGGGTGGCTCTGTCTTACTGATTTTCAGTTTTCCCATGGTATATTCCCTAGACTGGGTGTGCCCTTGGCTCTGTAGCTCTGTTGTTTACTTGTTTTAGGGAACACAATGAACTCCTCCAGAGAGGCAGTTGGCAATTTACATCCCGGCCATCAGCATAACAAGGCTCCCTGTTCTCCAGGGCCTGTCTTGAATTTCTGGTTTTTACCCTTTTTGTGGATGTCCCTTTTGACCGGTGGGAAGTGATACTTCTTTGTAGTGCAGACTTACATTGTCTGCTTGCTTGCTTGGCCAAAATGGGCGTATGCGTTTTCTCCTGAATATACTCAGGAGAAAACGCATACGCCCTTTTTGGACAAGTGCATCATTGTCGAAGTTGTGCCCCTCTTCTTGTGCTTTAAAGGCGATTCCAACGTACCTCTTGAAATCTGTTTCCTGCTATTCTGCCTCACTTTCAAGTCCGCCTCGTTTCCTTCCCTCAACAGATTTTTGGATGATAGTTGTCCCTTATTACTCTGCCAGTTTGTGAATTGCTCTGCCCTATAGCTCCATTTTTTAACTCGTTTTATGTGAGCTGAACGCGGGTCCCATATTTTGGTTTAGGACCTATACTGGTTCCCGGTGGGTGGCTGAGACTTTGGTTAATTCTTCTTCCTCCCGGGAAAAAAGAGTGACATGTGCCCGTCCAAATGCCTAACAGCTACTCTCTCTTTTGTTCTCCCTCTTCCCTTTCATCCTTTGCCAAATTGGCAACCTGTGCGAACCAGGCGGTTAAAGGTGCTGTCTCTCCAAGTTGGGAGATTGATAGTAAACCAGTTAGAAAGTGAAACTGGAGCACCAGGAGAGGGACTATTCGTTGAGATTTAGAAACCTTTCGTATTCACAGTGTGTCCATTTACTAGGTTTCCCATACATGTTATAGCTGTAGTAATATTCCCTACAACCTGTAGAGTTGGGACCCATGGAATGGGTGCCATGTATTATTGCTTTAAAGGGTCTGCATTTGCTCACGAATCTCACCAATCCTCTCAGTCTCATGTGTCCAGCCTTATGCCACCTCCAGCTGTAGTTCTAGATAGGGTCATTCCAAGTTTCATCAGAGACCCTGAGGAATTGTAAAGAATTTCGCTGTTTTTTTGTTTTGTTTTTGAAATTCCTTTTTATAGTGGGTTTGAGCTGATTCTCGCTGTCATCTTTATGCCAGTCTACACACATTTGATTCCCTTACGGAGACATATCAATACATAGGTTTTAAGATTCTTACTAGTCAGATATATTCCTCTGCGGGAAATATGGGGTTTTGAATCCCTTTCACTGAGAAAGGAGTAGGTCTTGTCTATTCCATACTTGGTTTTTGGAACGGTACCTGTGCTTATATCAACCTCTGGTTTTATGCATCACCCCACCTCTCCTTCCTCCTTAAGCAGGCATAAGATTGTTTTCTAAATGTGAGACTCTCTTCTCTTTCCTAACTCAGTTCATGTGTAGCCATGTTTACAGGATCTTCATAAGTGATATCTTATGATAAGTTTCTTTTTCTGTGTGACTTATTTCACTTAGAATCATTGTACCTGAATCCACTCATTTTGCTGCTACTGGTCTTATGACATTGTTTTCATGGCTGAGGGATATTCCATCATACGTAAGTACCACAATTTTTTGAACCATTTTTATCTTTCCTGGGATACTTAAGCTGTACCCAAGTTGAGGTTCTTGTAAGCAGTGCAGCCTTAAATTTTGGGGTGGCTCTGTCTTATTGATTTTCAGTTTTCCCATGGTATATTCCCTAGACTTGATGTGCCCTTGGATCTGTAGCTCTGTTGTTTATTTGTTTTATGGAACACAATGGACTCCTCCAGAGAGGCAGTTGGCAATTTGCATCCCTGCCATCAGCATAACAAGGCTCCCTGTTCTCCAGGGCGTGTCTTGAATTTCTGGTTTTTACCCTTTTTGTGGATGTCCCTTTGGGCCGGTGGGAAGTGATACTTCTTTGTAGTGCAGACTTACATTGTCCGCTTCCTTGCTTGGCCAAAATGGGCGTATGCGTTTTCTCCTGAATATACTCAGGAGAAAACGCATATGCCCTTTTTGGACAAGTGCATCATTGTCGAAGTTGTGCCCCTCTTCCTGTGCTTTAAAGGTGATTCCAACGTACCTCTTGAAATCTGTTTCCTGCTATTCTGCCTCACTTTCAAGTCCGCCTCGTTGCCTTCCCTCAACAGATTTTTGGATGATAGTTGTCCTTTATTACTCTGCCAGTTTGTGAATTGCTCTGCCCTATAGCTCCATTTTTTACCTCGTTTTTTGTGAGCTGAACGCAAGTCCCGTATTTTGGTTTAGGACCTATACTGGTTCCCGGTGGGTGGCTGAGACTTTGGTTAATTCTTCTTCCTCCCGGGAAAAAAGAGTGACATGTGCCCGTCCAAATGCCTAACAGCTACTCTCTCTTTGGTTTTCCCTCTTCCCTTTCATCCTTTGCGAAATTGGCAAACTGTGCGAACCAGGAGGTTAAAGGTGCTGTCTCTCCAAGTTGGGAGATTGATAGTAAAGCAGTTAGAGAGCGAAACTTGAGCACCAGGAGAGGAACTATTCGTTGAGATTTAGAAACCTTTTGTATTCACAGTGTGTCCATTCTCTAGGTTTCCCATACATGTTATAGCTGTAGTAATATTCCCTACAACCTGTAGAGTTGGGACCCATGGAATGAGTGCCATGCATTATTGCTTTAAAGGGTCTGCATTTGTTCACGAATCTCACCAATCCTCTCAGTCCCATGTGTCCAGCCTTATGCCACCTCCAGCTGTCGTTCTAGATAGTATCATTCCAAGTTTCATCAGAGACGCTGAAGGAATTGTAAAGAATTTCGCTGTTTTTTTGTTTTCTTTTTCAAATTCTTTTTATAGTGGGTTTGAGCTGATTCTCGCTGTCATCTTTATGCCAGTCTACACACACTTGATTCCCTTACGGAGACATATCACTACATAGGTCTTAAGTTTCTTACTAGTCAGATATATTCCTCTGCGGGAAATATGGGTTTTTGAGTCCCTTTCACTGAGGAAGGTATAGGTAGGTCTTGTCAATTCCATAGTTGGTTTTTGGAACCGTACCTGTGCTTATATCAACCTCTGGTTTTATGCATCACCCCACCTCTCCTTCCCCCTTAAGCAGGCATAAGAGTGTTTTCTAAATGTGAGACTCTCTTCTCTTTCCTAACTCAGTTCATGTGTAGCCATGTTTACAGGAACTTCATAAGTGATATCTTATGATAAGTTTCTTTTTCTGTGTGACTTATTTCACTTAGAATCATCATACCTGAATCCACTTATTTTGCTGCTACTGGTCATATGATATTGATTTCATGGCTGAGCGATATTCCCTCGTACGTAAGTACCACAACTTTTTCAACCATTTTTATATTTCCTGGGATATTAAGGTGTACCCATGTTGAGGTTCTTGTAAGCAGTGCATTCCTAAATTTTGGGGTGGCTCTGTCTTATTGATTATCAGTTTTCCCGAGGTATATTCCCTAGACTGGAAGTGCCCTTGGCTCTGTAGCTCTGTTGTTTACTTGTTTTAGGGAACACAATGCACTCCTCCACAGAGGCAGTTGGCAATTTACATGCCACCCATCAGCATAACAAGGCTCCCTGTTCTCCAGGGCCTGTCTTGAATTTCTGGTTTTTACCCTTTTTGTGGATGTCCCTTTGGACCGGTGGGAAGTGATACTTCTTTGTAGTGCAGACTTACATTGTCCGCTTGCTTGCTTGCCCAAAATGGGCGTATGCGTTTTCTCCTGAATATACTCAGGAGAAAACGCATACGCCCTTTTGGACAAGTGCATGATTGTCGAAGTTGTGCCCCTCTTCCTGTGCTTTAAAGGCGATTCCAACGTACCTCTTGAAATCTGTTTCCTTCTATTCTGCCTCACTTTCAAGTCCGCCTCGTTGCCTTCCCTCAACAGATTTTTGGATGATAGTTGTCCTTTATTACTCTGCCAGTTTGTGAATTGCTCTGCCCTATAGCTCCATTTTTTACCTCGTGTTTTTTGAGCTGAACGCAAGTCCCGTATTTTGGTTTAGGACCTATACTGGTTCCCGGTGGGTGGCTGAGACTTTGGTTAATTCTTCTTCCTCCCGGGAAATAAGAGTGACATGTGCCCGTCCAAATGCCTAACAGCTACTCTCTCTTTGGTTCTCCCTCTTCCCTCTCATCCTTTGCCAAATTGGCAACCTATGCGAACCAGGAGGTTAAAGGTGCTGTCTCTCCGAGTTGGGAGCTTGATAGAAAAGCAGTTAGAAAGTGAAACTGGAGCACCAGGAGAGGGACCATTCGTTGAGATTTAGAAACCTTTTGTATTCACAGTGTGTCCATTCTCTAGGTTTCCCATACATGTTATAGCTGTAGTAATATTCCCTACAACCTGGTGAGTTGGGACCCATGGAATGTGTGCCATGCATTTTTGTTTTAAAGGGTCTGCATTTGCTCACGAATCTCACCAATCCTCTCAGTCCCATGTGTCCAGCCTTATGCCACCTCCAGCTGTCGTTCTAGATAGGGTCATTCCAAGATTCATCAGAGACCCTGAGGAATTGCAAAGAATTTCCCTGTTTTTTTGTTTTGATTTTGAAATTCCTTTTTATAGTGGGTTTGAGCTGATTCTCGCTGCCATCTTTATGCCAGTCTACACACACTTGATTCCCTTACGGAGATATATCAATACATAGGTTTTAATATTCTTACTAGTCTGATATATTCCTCTGCGGGAAATAGGGGGTTTTGAGTCCCTTTCACTGAGGAAGGTGTAGGTCTTGTCTAATACATACTTGGTTTTTGGAACGGTACCTGTGCTTATATCAACCTCTGGTTTTATGCATCATCCCACCTCTCCTTCCCCCTTAAGCAGGCATAAGAGTGTTTTCTAAATGTGAGACTCTCTTCTCTTTCCTAACTCAGTTCATGTGTAGCCATGTTTACAGGATCTTCATAAGTGATATCCTATGATAAGTTTCTTTTTCTGTGTGACTTATTTCACTTAGAATCATCGTACCTGAATCCACTCATTTTGCTCCTACTGGTCTTATGACATTGTTTTCATGGCTGAGGGATATTCCATCATACGTAAGTACCACAATTTTTTGAACCATTTTTATCTTTCCTGGGATACTTAAGGTGTACCCAAGTTGAGGTTCTTGTAAGCAGTGCAGCCCTAAATTTTGGGGTGGCTCTGTCTTACTGATTTTCAGTTTTCCCATGGTATATTCCCTAGACTGGAAGTGCCCTTGGCTCTGTAGCTCTGTTGTTTACTTGTTTTAGGGAACACAATGCACTCCTCCAGAGAGGCAGTTGGCAATTTACATCACGGCCATCAGCATAGCAAGGCTCCCTGTTCTCCAGGGCCTGTCTTGAATTTCTGGATTTTACCCTTTTTGTGGATGTCCCTTTTGACCGGTGGGAAGTGATACTTCTTTGTAATGCAGACTTACATTGTCCGCTTGCTTGCTTGGCCAAAATGGGCGTATGCGTTTTCTCCTGAATATACTCAGGAGAAAACGCATACGCCCTTTTTGGACAAGTGCATCATTGTCGAAGTTGTGCCCCTCTTACTGTGCTTTAAAGGCGATTCCAACGTACCTCTTGAAATCTGTTTCCTGCTATTCTGCCTCACTTTCAAGTCCGCCTCGTTGCCTTCCCTCAACAGATTTTTGGATGATAGTTGTCCTTTATTACTCTGCCAGTTTGTGAATTGCTCTGCCCTATAGCTCCATTTTTTAACTCGTTTTATGTGAGCTGAACGCGGGTCCCATATTTTGGTTTAGGACCTATACTGTTTCCCGGTGGGTGGCTGAGACTTTGGTTAATTCTTCTTCCTCCTGGGAAAAAAGAGTGACATGTGCCCGTCCAAATGCCTAACAGCTACTCTCTCTTTAGTTCTCCCTCTTCCCTTTCATCCTTTGCCAAATTGGCAACCTGTGCGAACCAGGCGGTTAAAGGTGCTGTCTCTCCAAGTTGGGAGATTGATAGTAAACCAGTTAGAAAGTGAAACTGGAGCACCAGGAGAGGGACTATTCGTTGAGATTTAGAAACCTTTCGTATTCACAGTGTGTCCATTTACTAGGTTTCCCATACATGTTATAGCTGTAGTAATATTCCCTACAACCTGTAGAGTTGGGACCCATGGAATGGGTGCCATGTATTATTGCTTTAAAGGGTCTGCATTTGCTCACGAATCTCACCAATCCTCTCAGTCCCATGTGTCCAGCCTTATGCCACCTCCAGCTGTCGTTCTAGATAGGGTCATTCCAAGTTTCATCAGAGACCCTGAGGAATTGTAAAGAATTTCGCTGTTTTTTTGTTTTGTTTTTGAAATTCCTTTTTATAGTGGGTTTGAGCTGATTCTCGCTGTCATCTTTATGCCAGTCTACACACACTTGATTCCCTTACGGAGACATATCAATACATAGGTTTTAAGATTCTTACTAGTCAGATATATTCCTCTGCGGGAAATATGGGTTTTGAATCCCTTTCACTGAGAAAGGTGTAGGTGTTGTCTATTCCATACTTGGTTTTTGGAACGGTACCTGTGCTTATATCAACCTCTGGTTTTATGCATCACCCCACCTCTCCTTCCTCCTTAAGCAGGCATAAGATTGTTTTCTAAATGTGAGACTCTGTTCTCTTTCCTAACTCAGTTCATGTGTAGCCATGTTTACAGGATCTTCATATGTGATATCTTATGATAAGTTTCTTTTTCTGTGTGACTTATTTCACTTAGAATCATTGTACCTGAATCCACTCATTTTGCTGCTACTGGTCTTATGACATTGTTTTCATGGCTGAGGTATATTCCATCATACGTAAGTACCACAATTTTTTGAACCATTTTTATCTTTCCTGGGATACTTAAGCTGTACCCAAGTTGAGGTTCTTGTAAGCAGTGCAGCCCTAAATTTTGGGGTGGCTCTGTCTTATTGATTTTCAGTTTTCCCATGGTATATTCCCTAGACTTGATGTGCCCTTGGATCTGTAGCTCTGTTGTTTATTTTTTTTATGGAACACAATGGACTCCTCCAGAGAGGCAGTTAGCAATTTACATCCCGGCCATCAGCATAACAAGGCTCCCTGTTCTCCAGGGCGTGTCTTGAATTTCTGGTTTTTACCCTTTTTGTGGATGTCCCTTTGGGCCGGTGGGAAGTGATACTTCTTTGTAGTGCAGACTTACATTGTCCACTTCCTTGCTTGGCCAAAATGGGCGTATGCGTTTTCTCCTGAATATACTCAGGAGAAAACGCATACGCCCTTTTTGGACAAGTGCATCATTGTCGAAGTTGTGCCCCTCTTCCTGTGCTTTAAAGGTGATTCCAACGTACCTCTTGAAATCTGTTTCCTGCTATTCTGCCTCACTTTCAAGTCTGCCTCGTTGCCTTCCCTCAACAGATTTTTGGATGATAGTTGTCCTTTATTACTCTGCCAGTTTGTGAATTGCTCTGCCCTATAGCTCCATTATTTACCTCGTGTTTTGTGAGCTGAACGCAAGTCCCGTATTTTGGTTTAGGACCTATACTGGTTCCCGGTGGGTGGCTGAGACTTTGGTTAATTCTTCTTCCTCCCGGGAAAAAAGAGTGACATGTGCCCGTCCAAATGCCTAACAGCTACTCTCTCTTTGGTTTTCCCTCTTCCCTTTCATCCTTTGCGAAATTGGCAAACTGGGCGAACCAGGAGGTTAAAGGTGCTGTCTCTCCAAGTTGGGAGATTGATAGTAAAGCAGTTAGAAAGCGAAACTTGAGCACCAGGAGAGGAACTATTCGTTGAGATTTAGAAACCTTTTGTATTCACAGTGTGTCCATTCTCTAGGTTTCCCATACATGTTATAGCTGTAGTAATATTCCCTACAACCTGTAGAGTTGGGACCCATGGAATGAGTGCCATGCATTATTGCTTTAAAGGGTCTGCATTTGTTCACGTATCTCACCAATCCTCTCAGTCCCATGTGTCCAGCCTTATGCCACCTCCAGCTGTCGTTCTAGATAGTGTCATTCCAAGTTTCATCAGAGACGCTGAAGGAATTGTAAAGAATTTCGCTGTTTTTTTGTTTTGTTTTTGAAATTCCTTTTTATAGTGGGTTTGAGCTGATTCTCGCTGCCATCTTTATGCCAGTCTACACACACTTGATTCCCTTACGGAGACATATCAATACATAGGTTTTAAGATTCTTACTAGTCAGATATATTCCTCTGCGGGAAATATGGGGTTTTGAGTCCCTTTCACTGAGGAAGGTGTAGGTCTTGTCTATACCATAGTTGGTTTTTGGAACCGTACTTGTGCTTATATCAACCTCTGGTTTTATGCATCACCCCACCTCTCCTTCCCCCTTAAGCAGGCATAAGAGTGTTTTCTAAATGTGAGACTCTCTTCTCTTTCCTAACTCAGTTCATGTGTAGCCATGTTTACAGGAACTTCATAAGTGATATCTTATGATAAGTTTTTTTTTTCTGTGTGACTTATTTCACTTAGAATCATCATACCTGAATCCACTCATTTTGCTGCTACTGGTCATATGATATTGATTTCATGGCTGAGCGATATTCCCTCGTACATAAGTACCACAACTTTTTCAACCATTTTTATATTTCCTGGGATATTAAGGTGTACCCATGTTGAGGTTCTTGTAAGCAGTGCATTCCTAAATTTTGGGGTGGCACTGTCTTATTGATTTTCAGTTTTCCCAAGGTATATTCCCTAGACTGGAAGTGCCCTTGGCTCTGTAGCTATGTTGTTTACTTGTTTTAGGGAACACAATGCACTCCTCCAGTGAGGCAGTTGGCAATTTACATGCCACCCATCAGCATAACAAGGCTCCCTGTACTCCAGGGCCTGTCTTGAATTTCTGGTTTTTACCCTTTTTGTGGATGTCCCTTTGGACCGGTGGGAAGTGATACTTCTTTGTAGTGCAGACTTACATTATCCGCTTGCTTGCTTGCCCAAAATGGGCGTATGCGTTTTCTCCTGAATATACTCAGGAGAAAACGCATACGCCCTTTTTGGACAAGTGCATGATTGTCGAAGTTGTGCCCCTCTTCCTGTGCTTTAAAGGCGATTCCAACGTACCTCTTGAAATCTGTTTCCTTCTATTCTGCCTCACTTTCAAGTCCGCCTCGTTGCCTTCCCTCAACAGATTTTTGGATGATAGTTGTCCTTTATTACTCTGCCAGTTTGTGAATTGCTCTGCCCTATAGCTCCATTTTTTACCTCGTGTTTTTTGAGCTGAACGCAAGTCCCGTATTTTGGTTTAGGACCTATACTGGTTCCCGGTGGGTGGCTGAGACTTTGGTTAATTCTTCTTCCTCCCGGGAAATAAGAGTGACATGTGCCCGTCCAAATGCCTAACAGCTACTCTCTCTTTGGTTCTCCCTCTTCCCTCTCATCCTTTGCCAAATTGGCAACCTATGCGAACCAGGAGGTTAAAGGTGCTGTCTCTCCGAGTTGGGAGATTGATAGAAAAGCAGTTAGAAAGTGAAACTGGAGCACCAGGAGAGGGACTATTCGTTGAGATTTAGAAACCTTTTGTATTCACAGTGTGTCCATTCTCTAGGTTTCCCATACATATTATAGCTGTAGTAATATTCCCTACAACCTGGTGAGTTGGGACCCATGGAATGTGTGCCATGCATTTTTGTTTTAAAGGGTCTGCATTTGCTCACGAATCTCACCAATCCTCTCAGTCCCATGTGTCCAGCCTTATGCCACCTCCAGCTGTCGTTCTAGATAGGGTCATTCCAAGATTCATCAGAGACCCTGAGGAATTGCAAAGAATTTCGCTGTTTTTTTGTTTTGATTTTGAAATTCCTTTTTATAGTGGGTTTGAGCTGATTCTCGCTGCCATCTTTATGCCAGTCTACACACACTTGATTCCCTTACGGAGATATATCAATACATAGGTTTTAATATTCTTACTAGTCTGATATATTCCTCTGCGGGAAATAGGGGGTTTTGAGTCCCTTTCACTGAGGAAGGTGTAGGTCTTGTCTAATACATACTTGGTTTTTGGAACGGTACCTGTGCTTATATCAACCTCTGGTTTTATGCATCATCCCACCTCTCCTTCCCCCTTAAGCAGGCATAAGAGTGTTTTCTAAATGTGAGACTCTCTTCTCTTTCCTAACTCAGTTCATGTGTAGCCATGTTTACAGGATCTTCATAAGTGATATCCTATGATAAGTTTCTTTTTCTGTGTGACTTATTTCACTTAGAATCATCGTACCTGAATCCACTCATTTTGCTGCTACTGGTCTTATGACATTGTTTTCATGGCTGAGGGATATTCCATCATACGTAAGTACTACAATTTTTTGAACCATTTTTATTTTTCCTGGGATACTTAAGGTGTACCCAAGTTGAGGTTCTTGTAAGCAGTGCAGCCCTAAATTTTGGGGTGGCTCTGTCTTACTGATTTTCAGTTTTCCCATGGTATATTCCCTAGACTGGAAGTGCCCTTGGCTCTGTAGCTCTGTTGTTTACTTGTTTTAGGGAACACAATGCACTCCTCCAGAGAGGCAGTTGGCAATTTACATCACGGCCATCAGCATAGCAAGGCTCCCTGTTCTCCAGGGCCTGTCTTGAATTTCTGGATTTTACCCTTTTTGTGGATGTCCCTTTTGACCGGTGGGAAGTGATACTTCTTTGTAATGCAGACTTACATTGTCCGCTTGCTTGCTTGGCCAAAATGGGCGTATGCGTTTTCTCCTGAATATACTCAGGAGAAAACGCATACGCCCTTTTTGGACAAGTGCATCATTGTCGAAGTTGTGCCCCTCTTACTGTGCTTTAAAGGCGATTCCAACGTACCTCTTGAAATCTGTTTCCTGCTATTCTGCCTCACTTTCAAGTCCGCCTCGTTTCCTTCCCTCAACAGATTTTTGGATGATAGTTGTCCTTTATTACTCTGCCAGTTTGTGAATTGCTCTGCCCTATAGCTCTATTTTTTAACTCGTTTTTTGTGAGCTGATCGCAAGTCCCATATTTTGGTTTAGGACCTATACTGGTTCCGGGTGGGTGGCTGAGTCTTTGGTTAATTCTTCTTCCTCCCGGGAAAAAAGAGTGACATGTGCCCGTCCAAATGCCTCACAGCTACTCTCTCTTTTGTTCTCCCTCTTCCCTTTCATCCTTTGCCAAATTGGCAACCTGTGCGAACCAGGCTGTTAAAGGTGCTGTCTCTCCAAGTTGGGAGATTGATAGTAAACCAGGTAGAAAGTGAAACTGGAGCACCAGGAGAGGGACTATTCGTTGAGATTTAGAAACCTTTCGTATTCACAGTGTGTCCATTTACTAGGTTTCCCATACATGTTATAGCTGTAGTAATATTCCCTACAACCTGTAGAGTTGGGACCCATGGAATGGGTGCCATGTATTATTGCTTTAAAGGGTCTGCATTTGCTCACGAATCTCACCAATCCTCTCAGTCCCATGTGTCCAGCCTTATGCCACCTCCAGCTGTCGTTCTAGATAGGGTCATTCCAAGATTCATCAGAGACCCTGAGGAATTGTAAAGAATTTCGCTGTTTTTTTGTTTTGTTTTTGAAATTCCTTTTTATAGTGGGTTTGAGCTGATTCTCGCTGCCATCTTTATGCCAGTGTACACACACTTGATTCCCTTACGGAGACATATCAATACAGAGGTTTTAAGATTCTTACTAGTCAGATATATTCCTCTGCGGGAAATATGGGTCTTTGAGTCCCTTTCACTGAGAAAGTTGTAGGTCTTGTCTATTCCATACTTGGTTTTTGGAACGGTACCTGTGCTTATATCAACCTCTGGGTTTATGCATCACCCCACCTCTCCTTCCTCCTTAAGCAGGCATAAGAGTGTTTTCTAAATGTGAGACTCTCTTCTCTTTCCTAACTCAGTTCATGTGTAGCCATGTTTACAGGATCTTCATAAGTG